>NC_142655.1:50651969-50955000 GCF_055504915.1 Nelumbo nucifera
ATTTCAGCATATTTATAATGCGTAATGTGGGCCCCCCATGTAAGTCCACTTATGCATGCCATTCATTGTGAAGCCTATAAATGTTTTTCAAGGTGGACACCATGTACATCTAAAAATATGCATATCCATCATCATTGGTGTCTACCATGTCAAGCCTCATTAAAAACTATTCTTAATTCATTTTATTGATAATACATAATATCCAAATTTGATTAATTCTGATGGATAATATTTAATTCAAATTCAAATATTATTGCTAACAGGAATTCAAATTTAGATAAATTTGATCTAGATCCAACCCATTTACAGCCTTGAATAATAATGAAAGCTCTAGAGAAAGAGATGTGCAACTCGATGTGGTTTCAGTATGAGGTCAATTTGAATAAATAGCATGTTTTTTAGACTCTAATTGATTAGATTAGATCTAGAGGGTCGGTGTATGCATGCTTTTCACAAATCCTTATGCTTTAGATATTCAAATATGTAGCCAATCTTTATAACTTGGAACCAACTAGCAATACAAATGATTATGATGGAGCAAAATCTGTTTCACACAATGATTCTAATATTTGGTGTAGCCAATATTTATAGCTAGTAATCCTCTGTGCCACTTCACTGTACTGGTGCTCTTAAACCTTATAAATCCATAAATTTACTAGAGCCTTGCCAACTTGGCTATCCAGACCATTCTTGTTGAATTATTGCTGTGGTTGGATGGATATCTATGATAACTTTCTATGCAACAGGTGGAGCCTAACCTATTGCTTTTTTAGGTTAATTGATCAATGGGATGGTTCTTGGGAGGGCAATGAGTTGGATTTGGTAGGGATTGGGTCTGGGAGACAGCTCCAACTCTAACCCAACTCCCTGAATTTTAATCTCTTTGACACTAGCTTGGTTATTCACCCAACTGACTCAAGAACAAGGAGGTGGTGGGAAGATGGGAAACCAAAACTAAAAAGAAGAAGAATCATGAAAGTAGTTTGAATCATTCAAAGTCCAAACTGCAAAGCTAATTCAAATTTCTAAAGCAATAGAGTTTTAGCTTGTAAACAAATGCAAGTGGAAGGGATGATGTTGTTAATTATCTATTTGCATAAAATATGTTATAATATACTTTGTGATGAAGGGAAATTTGGCCCGACCTCGCAATCACCTGACACGTGGCAAAAGCAAGCAGCTCGGGGCAGCAGAGCGCCCAAAACGAGCACCGAAAGTAACCAACAGTCCAAGCTCACCACTAAGCCCGAACTCTACCAAACCGGATTCCCTACTACGAGCCCGAGCTCCCTGCTAAGAACCCGAGCTCCCTACTAAGAACCTGAGCTCCCTACTAGGAACCCGAGCTCCCTGCAAGGAGCCCGAACTCTCGGGTCCTAAGCCTCACAAGGCCGTGACCCGAGCTGGCCCATGGCAGCTCGGAACACTCCCCAAACCGAACTCAAGACTCATCTCGCTCGCCACTTCAGCACTTCGCTTCCGAAACACCAGACTGACCAAACGTACCTGACACCGAGGACGTCCGTATCCAAGGGCGGCGCACTTGACTGATTTGGGATCTGATGCCTGACAGCCGCACTTCAAACGGCCTCCTGCCACCGCCACCTGCCACCGTCGTCACCAGCCGCAGAGACGGCTCCGACAAAAGGAGCAGTGGCGGTTCTGTCCGGCCAGAGGGTATGGCATCCAAACTGGCAGGAGCTCAGAGATAATCATGCCCGATCTGATAGAAGCCTGGAAGTGAGTGCGCGAGGTGGTTATAAAAGGCTCCCTACCCCCCAAGAACGAGGTATGCTAACTTTGCGCTATCTGGCTTATCTTGCCTTTGAAGGATTCTAACTTGAGCTTCGGAGCCCATACGTCGGGTTCTCCCCGGAGCTTCTTCACCCCCTCCGTTTCAGGTTCCCTGCCACTCAGTTCAGAGGCAAGATCGTTGATAGCTAAGACCGGCCGGATTGTGCATCATCAATTGGCGCCGTCTGTGGGAACGCTTCAAAAGGCCTCCCTCCAAACTCTCATACCCCTTTCTTCTTCTTTGAAAAACTCAACACTCATGGCCTCTTCTAGCAACGCCGGACACGGCACGGAGACAAACACCACCGGGGAACAGCCTCAAGTTCCCGTGGTGTGCATTGGGCAGTTCACCATCCCCCTCTCGATGGACGGAATCCCCAATCTGAATACGCCACAAGTAGTGGCGCCTGTAAACCTTCCTGCCACAAACATCCCCTTTCCTCCCCCCATCGAGACTACCTTTGCTGAACCAACCGCCGTCCCCCTGGCAGCTAGCCAAAACCGGTTGGACGACCTAATGCAGTGCATGCGGGCAATGTAAGCCCAGATGCAACAGTTCCAGCAACACCAGCTTCACCAGCACCAAGTGTTGCACAATCTCTCCCAGTATCACTATCAACAGCAGTTCCCCCAACTGCCACCGAACCAACCACTACTTCCACCTCGCCACCCTGCTCCGAAGCCGGTCAAGGCCTCTTCGCAGGATGGGCGCCCCCACCAAGGAAAGGCCTCCAGGCCCCAGAACCCCCCTAACAGCCAGGCCTCATCCCCAGGCCGAAGAGAGAGAAAAGTCATCCCCGCCTCGCAGCTCGCAGGCGGGTCGGGAACCTCGCTCGTGAGATCGGCACCTCGGGGCTCCAAACCAGAGTTCCCACTCACGGAAAACTGATTCGGCGCACTGTCAGCAGCGGACTACCAGCATTCCGGGCCCATCGAGCTCGGCAACACGGAGGCCAGCAGCGCCAGTACAAGGCCCACTCAACAGCGAAGGCGCCGGCGAAGTCGACGAACCGCCACCCGTGTCCTGTCAGAGCTCAGAGGCAAAGGCGAGATGAGCTCGGACGAGGTAGGAGTTGCCCCGATTCTCTCAGTTCCTTCCCCCCTCGCGTCAGAACTCCTGGCAGTCCCCTTGCCTAGAGATTTCAAGCTCCCACCTCTAGACAAGTATGACGGGTCCTTCGACCCCAACGACCACGTTGACGCTTTCCAGTCCCAAATGCACCTCGCCAGAGCCAGCGAATCATGCATGTGCGTGGCTTTCACCACCACCCTCAGGGGGGTAGCCCGCACTTGGTACAGGAATCTGGCCCCCGGGTCGATAAAGTGCTGGGCTCAGTTCGTGCAGGTCTTCATTGTACACTTTGTCACCAGCAAACGGTGCCCTAGAGCAGAGGAAAGCATCTTCGGGGTAGTCCAAAGGGAAGGAGAACCCATACGAGGCTACATCAAACGATTCAATGAAGCATGCTTACAGATACCGCGGTTAGACCTCGCGGTGCAGCTCGCGGCAGCAAAAAGAGGGGTGACGCACAAAGAGTTCAAATGACACATGGTAGCTAACCAGCCCGCGACCGTGGCCGAATTTCTCAAGCTCGCAGACAAGTTCATGAGGACGGAGGAAGAAATCAACCAACGAACTGAGGGCGGAAACGAGAAAAGAAAGAGGGATGACGAGCCCTCTAACTCAGTCGACCGGAAAAACCCAGCCCGGGACCCAAAACCGAACCAGTCGTTCCGAGCTCCCCTACCAGTTCAGACGAATTACACGCCACTGAACACAAGGCGGACCGAGATCTTAATGACGATCAAGGACGCCCCGTACGTGAAATGGCCACCTCGCCTAAAGGGAAATCCGAACGAAAGAAACAAGAATTTGTATTGTAGTTTCCATAGGGACCATGGTCACAGTACCGAGCAGTGCAATAATCTCCAAGACGAAATAGAGGGGCTCATCCGTCGCAGATACTTGAGAAACTTTATACAGCACAACAATAATAACAATAAGGCAGATCGGTCGGGCGAGCACGAAAAGGACGCCCCCGAATCTAGTAGCAGGCCTGCCGAACCGTTGCAGCGACAGCCTCCGGTAGAGAGGCCAATTCGGGGAACCATCCATGTAATTGTGGGAGGTTCGGTGGTAGCAGGGTGTACCTCGGCAGCAGCCCAGACTTCAGTTTGCAAAGCGGTCATCGAGGAGCATAACCCTTCGAAAAGGCCAAAGACCGAAGAACCAATCCTCTTCACGGAAGACGACGCGCGAGGAGTTCGCTACCCCCACGATGACGCGCTTGTCATTAAACTAAGGATCAACGACTTCGAGGTCAGACGCGTACTCATAGATTTGGGCAGCTCGGCGGACATCCTCTTCAAATCAGCGTTTGATCAGCTACAGCTGCGGAGAAGCGAACTGAAGCCCGCGAACACTCCCCTGGTGGGCTTCAGCGGAGAGGAAGTCAGGCCCCTCGGAAAAATAACGGTACCTGTGGAAGTCAGCTCGTGGCCTTGTGCGGTTTGACTCAACTACGACTTCCTGGTGGTTGTGACCCCCTCCCCATACAATGCCATAATAGGGCGGCCAATCACGCATATCCTACGAGCGGTGGTCTCCACCTACTATTTGGCCATGAAGTTCCCTGCGGACTTCGGTGTGGGGGTAGCGCGGGGCGACCAGCTCGAGTCCCGCAAGTGTTACGTTGCCGCCCTAAAGGGAAAGACCAAGGCAGCCGGCGACCTCGATCTGGAGCGGCCCGCGGAACAAGGCGAGGATCGAGCCTCGCCCACAGAGGAAACAGTCGCGATTCCAACCTCGCCTACGGACCCAGCTCGCACACTTCAGATCGGTGCTTCCGTCAAAGAACCCCTACGGACCGAACTGGTGAGTTTTTTACTTCGAAATTTAGATATTTTTGCATGGTCCGCGGCCGATATGCCCGGTATTGACCCTAGCCTTATAACTCACAAACTTAACACTGACCCTTTAGTCAGACCCGCTAGACAGAAGAAACGGAACTTAGCCCTAGAACGCTGGAAGGCGGTCGACGAGGAAGTCGAGAAGCTCCTCGCGGCAGACTTCATAAGGGAAGTCCATTACCCGAGCTGGGTGGCCAACCCTGTGCTGGTGAAAAAGGCGAACGGCAAGTGGCGCATGTGCGTCGACTACACCGACCTGAACCGAGCTTGCCCGAAAGACTGCTTCCCCCTCCCCAGGATCGACCACCTAGTGGACGCGACCTCGGGACATGAATTGCTAAGCTTTCTGGATGCCTACTTAGGCTACAACCAAATCCGGATGGGCCAGTCCGACGAGGAAAAAACCAGCTTCATAACCGAGTTCGGTCTGTACTGTTACAAGGTCATGCCCTTCGGATTAAAAAATGCCGGGGCGACCTTCCAAAGACTTGTAAATAGGCTGTTTCGGCCCCTGATTGGCACGAAGATAAAGTGTTATGTAGACGACATGGTCGTCAAGACACGGTTTTCACAAGAACTAATAAAAGACTTGGATTCTATCTTCCAAATCCTGCGTCAGTTTAGCATGAAATTGAACCCCAACAAATGTGTCTTTGGCGTCACCTCGGGCAAATTCCTAGGCTACGTTGTCAATCGGTGCGGTATCGAGGCCAACCCGGATAAGATAAAAGCCATCCTTGATATGAGACCGCCTCGGAAAGTAAAAGAAGTTCAGAGGCTAAACGGCCGCATAGCCGCTCTAAGCCGCTTCATGTCCAAGTTAGCAGATCGCTGCCTACCCTTCTTCATAGCAATCAAAGGCAAAGGGTTCGAGTGGACCCAAGACTGCCAGCTCGCGTTTGACAAGCTAAAAGGTTACCTCGCCAGCGTGCCCACCTTACCTCGGCCCGAGGAAGGCGAAGTCTTAGAACTGTACCTTTCGGCTAGCGATGAGGTGGTCAGTTCGGTACTAGTAAAGGAAGCAGACCGGGTCCAACGACCCATATATTATGTTAGTAAAATCTTGCAGGGAGCAGAGACAAGGTACCCGCAGATAGAAAAGCTAGCGTATGCACTGGTGATAGCAGCACGGAAACTCCGCCCGTACTTCCTGGCTCACACCGTCATCGTCCTGACCGACAAACCTCTGAGACAAGTTTTACTCAAACCCGAGGTTTCCGGTCGACTGACGAAGTGGGCCATCGAACTCAGCGAGTACGATCTCCAGTACAAGCCAAGAACTGCCATTAAGGCCCAAGCCTTGGCAGATTTTATCGCAGAATGCACGTTTAGCCTCGAAGCCCCTGAGCCGGTCGAGCCCGAGATCCCCAGCTCGGGCGAGTGTAGCATCCCTCCTGGTTAGACCAAGCGTGAACTGGGATGAGGAGCCCTGGATCCTTCACGTAGATGGCTCCTCGAACCAGCAAGGCAGCGGGGCTGGAATAGTGCTATGCGGCCCGAGCGGAACAAAGTTGGAATACGCACTACGCTTTGAGTTCGTGGCGTCCAAAAATGAGGCAGAGTACGAGGCACTGATAGCCGGACTAAACCTAGCGCACAAGGTTGGAGCAAAGCACGTAGTTATCTACAGTGATTTCCAGCTCGTGGTCAACCAAGTTACAGGCGAATACGAAGCGCGCGAGCTCACAATGATTGCATACTTGGCAAAGGTAAAGGAGGCTCTGCTCAACTTCCAGTCACACTTCATCAAGCAAATCCTGAGGTCAGAGAACGCTGAGGCCGACGCCCTGTCCCGACTAGCTAGCACGAGCCACAACGCCATGAGAACCGTGTACGTAGAGGACTTACCTCGGCCCAGCATTCTCGGTGGGGCAGAAGGGGTCGCTCCCGTCACTGAAGCAGAGCCGAGCTGGATCGACCCACTCGCGAGCTTCCTGCTAGATGGAACCCTCCCCGCGGACTGTAAAGCAGCCAAGAGGGTGCAGCGCTAGGCAGCCAAATATGTCATGATAGACGAATGGTTGTACCGACGATCCTACACGCTCCCCTACCTGCGATGCTTGCGCCCAGCCGAAGCCGGGCTGGTACTCCGCGACACTCATGAAGGCTTGTGCGGCGGACACCTGGGGGGCAGAGCCCTCGCCAAAAAGCACTTCGACAAGGATACTACTAGCCAACGATGAAGACAGAGGCAATCGAGCTCGTCAGAAAATGTGACAAGTGTCAGAAGCATGCCAATATCCACCATCAGCCCGCTGCCGACCTCAAATACCTCACCAGTCCATGGCCCTTCGCCCAATGGGGCATCGACCTCCTGGGGCCATTCCCACTAGTGACAGGCGGGAGAAAATTCCTAGTGGTGGCAGTAGATTACTTCACAAAGTGGATAGAAGCTGAACCCCTAGCAATAGTTACAGCCCGAAACATACAGAACTTCTTTTGGAAGAACATTGTATGTCGCTTCGGGCTACCTCGGGTACTGATCTCCGACAACGTTAAGCAGTTCGAGGATATCAAGTTCCAAGAATGGTGTCAAAGTATGAGAATTAGTCAGAATTTCACGTCGGTCGCACACCCGCAGGCAAATGGCCAAACAGAAGTAATGAACAGAGCCATCCTCCGCGGACTGAAAGCACGATTAGACCGAGCCAAAGGTTTGTGGGCAGACGAACTACCAAGTGTTCTATGGGCTCACCGAACCACGGAAAAAACCGCCACAGGAGAGACCCCCTTCAACCTCACCTACGACACCGAGGCGGTGATCCCGGCGGAAATCGAAGTACCTATGCTACGACTAGAAGCATACGACGAACATACAAACGAGGGTGAGTTACGCACCAACCTCGACCTACTGGACGAAGTGAGAGACTTCGCGCACATCCGAATTGTGGCCTACTAGCAAAAGGTGGCTCGGTACTATAACGCCAGAGTAAAGAAGAGGAACTTCCGCGTCGGTGACCTGGTTCTCCGTAAGGTCATGGTGCCCGAACTCAGCGTAGGGAAACTTGGACCAAATTGGGAAGGACCCTACAGAGTAAAGAAAGCACTCGGGGGGGGGGCATACAAACTCGAAACCCTAGAAGGAAAACAAGTACCCCGAGCATGGAACGTCGTCAACTTAAGAAGATACTACCTATAAACCACCAAGGCAAGTACCCCGAAGCCGAGGTAAAAAATGGACTAAAGGACCGAAATGGTCAGTTCGGCAAAAAACGCAGCTCGAAGACAGGACAACCAGCACTTAAACAAAAAAGCCATTTCATTTCAGATAAAGAGGTGTACATTCAAAAAAAAAAAAAAAACGGGGGCCACTTCACTTCATCTTTTACAAGTCAGGGGCTACTTCATCATTATCAGAAGCCACTTCGACAACACCCGAAGGACCTGCCTCCCCCTTGGAGTCCGGTTCGACATCCGCAGCATTGGCCATCTCTTGAGTAATGCGCGAAGTGGATATGGCGCTGGTATCGAGCTCGGGGTACGTATTCCGGATCATCCACCGGCTTAGCTTGAAACCCTCCTATAGGAGTCCTCCATCAGATCATCGAAATCCGGCGAAGCAATATAATCATTGACAACTTTTTTCTTCGCGTCTTCGATGCCTTGAGAGAAGATCTGAGTCCTCTCCCTGATATCCTCTTGAAGATACTCGACCTGATGCTGCAGGTCCAGCTTCAATTCCGCCATATGCTTCACCACCACTCCCATTGCCTCAGCATCTCTCTGAGACCTCGCCTGCCTAGACCGCGCGAGGCGAGCAGCCTCATCGGCAGCACGAGCAGCCTCCTTGGCAGCTCGCGTCTGCCTCAAGCACCTCTCCACCTGGTTCGCCAAGGCGTGAATAGAAGAGTTCACCTACCAAAGGGAAACAAGGGATCAAAGGAACGAATAGAAGAATAAAGGCCAAAGAACTCTAAAGAAGGGAGATCACTTACCACCATGGCATGGGTAACGGCACGGTAGGCCACTTGGTGCAGAGGGAGCTCGGTCCACGCCGCGACTTTCTCGGGAAACATGGCCTCCTTACTCCTTTGAAGAGCGTGAATAGGTGACAACACACTCCTGAAGTCCCCCGGGGCCTCCGAGCCCGATGGCCCAGCTCGCGTATGGGCAGACTCGGAGTAAGCAGGAGCCCCTGTGTGAGTAGTTTCGGCATAAGGGGCCCCCGCCGGCTCCTGCATAGGAGGAACCATCTCGGGCTCCTTAGGCTGATCCTCCGTCGGGTAGTCCAGTACCTCGGGCTCCGTACCCTGGGGTGGCTCGGTGCGAGCTCGCTTAGCCACCCATTTTCTCCTCTTCATGCCCTGGAACAAGTGCCCACCTCGGGTCCCTCGAGAGTCCATCGTACCTGTGAAAAGGAGTTCGGCATCAGTAAAACAAGTAAAAGAAGAGCAAGACAGGATCGCTAGGGGAAGAACCTACCCGAACTCAGGCCAGCAGCAATAAGCTTGGCCTCCGTCAGATACCGTTGACACTCCAGCCCAAGCCGCGCCCACTGCTGGAGGCCCTTCGCCGTCTCTTTATCGAGTGTGACGCCGGAGTCGGGAGCGGCCATCCCCCAGTCGGTTTGAAACGGCCACCCCAGCGCACTTCGCACCCCGAAATAGTCCCGCTTCCACGCCGGGACCTTATTAGGGAGTTCGTGTAAGAGCTTGAAGCCTGGGCGAGGAGACCGGTAGTATGCCCGCCTACGCCCAGGAAGGGGACCCGCTTGCTTTTTCAACATTAAAATAGAGGAAAAAATCTCCAAATCCAAAGGAAAGTTCTCATCACAAAATAAGGAGATCATCCCCACTAAATTCCTAATGGAGTTCGGGTGAAGATGGCCGACCGTCACACTGAAGTGGTTTAGAACCTCGACGAGAAGAGGATGGAAAGGCAGTCGCAGCCCCGCAGCGAGCTACTCTCGGAAAATCACGATCTCATCAGGACCGTGTTCCCAAGGGAAGCTACCCGTAGGGATGAAGTAAGCGTACTCCTCGGGCAAGTTGTAGTAGTCTATGAGGGATCGAAGTCCCTTAGGCGTCATCGTCGAAAGGCCGAACTGATCTAAAGCCCGACCACGACGGGAGGTGGACGCCGACCTACCCGAGGCACCTCGGCCTATAGGTTCAACCTCTTCCTCAGGACCTACATCGGGCTCACTTGAACTACCGGGGGACGCAAATTGGTTCGTAGAACCTGCATCAGACCCGCTTGAACTGTTTGAACCCTCCGAACTAGACATCAGGGAATGGAACAGAATTCCAAGAAGAGCACTCACCCGGGAAGAAGACTGAAGTAGACCACGAAAGCTCGAACAAGCAAAAGGAACCTGGGACGCGAGCTGAAGAGCCTGGACGCGGACTGAAACTTAGGCGCGAGCTCAAGAGGTACAGTGGCAAGGACTGGGCCCCCCCCCGCTATTTATATCCACAGCGGCCGGAAAGCGACGGTCCAAATCAAAGCCAATCCAACGGCCCACAGCCGCGCTGACCGCACGCCTTCCGAAGCCGACCAGCGCACGTCTTTCCGAAACTGACGAGGCGTCGTGCACGTCCTGTCAGAGATGACAGGGCGTCAACACGCATCTTCTCGAAACTGACAGGGTGTCAGCGCATGTCTCCTCGCAATAAAAGCATTTGCAGCACGACTCCCGAACGACTACCGTCACGTCTCCCAAACGCGCGTCTTTTTTGAAAAATCAAATTAAAGCGAGCGCCCTCAGTACGGACCAAAATCCTCCTGCTACCTTACGAACTCCCCGCGCCAAGACAGGACCCTTGTCGTAGGGAGTGGGGGCAATTAATGAAGGGAAATTTGGCCCGACCTCGCAATCACCCGACACGTGGCAAAAGCAAGTAGCTCGGGGCAGCAGAGTGCCCAAAACGAGCACCGAAAGTAACCAACAGTCCAACTCACTACTGAGCCCGAACTCTACCAGACCAGATTCCCTACTACGAGCCCAAACTCCCTACTAGGAACCCGAGCTCCCTGCAAGGAGCCCGAACTCTCGGGTCCTAAGCCTCACAAGGCCATGACCCAAGCTGGCCCATGCCAGCTCGGAACACTCCCCAAACCGAACTCAAGACTCATCTCGCTCGCCACTTCAACACTTCGCTTCCGAAACACCAGACTGACCAAACGTACCTGACACCGAGGACGTCCGTATCCAAGGGCGGCGCACCTGACTGATTTGGGATCTGATGCCTGACAGCCGCACTTCAAACGGCCTCCTGCCACCGCCACCTGCCACCGTCGTCACTAGCCACAGAGACGGCTCCGACAAAAGGAGCAGTGGCGGTTCTGTTCGGCCAGAGGGGATGACATCCGAATTGGCAGGAGGTCAGAGATAATCATGCCCGATCTGACAGAAGCTTGGAAGTGAGTGCGCGAGGTGGTTATAAAAGGCTCCCTACCCCCCAAGAACGAGGTATGCTAACTTTGCGCTATCTGGCTTATCTTGCCTTTGAAGGATTCGAATATCGATGATGACATGCACTTGTATATATAGGCCTCTTATTAAGTGGCCAGTGGGTAAAGGGGGTTGATCTTGGACTATTTCTCCTACCATTAAGGCCACAACCTTGACTCGAGCATCTTCCACCACCGACCTAGGGATTAGATGTAGTTGACGCCATGACTTTTGATGGCAAATTTTTTCATTGGTGCCTTCCTCACTATTGACCATGGGGCAACCATAAGCCAACTGGCTCTAAAGAACCAGGGTCCCCCTTTTAAGGCATGGTTTCGCTCATTAATGTCCTCAAAATGGATTCCTAATTGCCCTCCCTCAATAAATTTAATTTGTACCCCTTGTTCCAACTTCCATATTATTTTTACGTGCCTTTCAAGGGCTTCTACTGTAACTTAGAGTTGAGGGAAGATTCTTCCTTTGAGAAGATGTGCCAGTACCTCTTCAACTTCCACACATTTTGTCATCTCCATTTCGATTTGATTCCCCTTTCTTGTAGCTTTTTCTGCCAGCATCTGGGTCAACTTTAGATTGTCTTGGTTATCTCTTCTCTCCTCCATCTTGACTTTGCCTTTTGGATCTTCCATAATCCTCACGTGAAAGTGGAATCCTCCTTGAATCTCTACCTTTTTGTTAGGCCAGAACAACAACTTGTAGTAACCAACACTGTTAAACAAAATCAACGAAGACTTAGTTAACGGAGACCTTACCCCCACGGTAAGTGTTGATTTTAATACATGGTTTTAAGGTAACAACATGACACTTCACAGGAAAGCTGTTAACAAGAAAAAACTTATAGTAAGCCTGAAGACGAAGACTTAGTAATGGGAACTAATGGAACTGAAACAACGGACTGGGCAAAGGATCCACCGTAAGAGGCTAGGAAGGAACACTAATCTCTTCGATTAGTAGGGATAGCTATTAAAACTGAAGAAAAGTTTTAACTCAACTAAGGTAATGCCTTGTATTCGGGGGTTAAACAACAAGTAGGAAACTCATGATTATGGTGAAAAGATGGATTGCTTAGGTGTTTTACATGCAAAGCTTACATACAATAAGCTTTGCAGGGATTTTTGGTGGAAGGGATCTCAGCACAAACACCCATCTCATACTATCTCATGGCTCAAGTTATGTTTGCCAAAGCAAAAAGGAGGATTAGGCCTTCGTTTAGCAAATGAGATGAACAAGACAATGTTTGCAAAGTAGGTTTGGAGATGACCCTTGGGTCAACTTAATTTGTAGCCCATTATATTAATTTGCAATTCAGCAAATGACCCTTGGGTCCCTACTTTGCCAGGTTATATCCCCCAAATAACTGATAATTACACAATACCTGTGTCTCATTTTCTGAATAATGATAGCACTTGGAATGCTAGTGAGCTACAAATACATTTTTCAAATGAAATCATCAGGCATAGATCATCCATTACACCTCAGTCAGACTTGTCATCGAATTGCTTGCTTTGGAAGCACACAAATAATGGTGTGTTCACCGTTAAATCTGCTTATCAGGTATTTATTAATGCCAAACCATCAACATCTTTTATTTTTTTCTCCATTGGAGCCTAATCTGGAAGCTTAAGGTCCCATATAAAGTCCAAGTTTTCATGTGGAAGGCTTTATGGCAAGGAATTCCTACCTTGGACAAATTATGTTTCATCACACACATGCATGGCAAACTTTGTTGTTTTTGTAAACAACATCAATAAACCTTCAATCATATATTCTTTTGTTGTTTTTTGTAAACAACATCAACAAACTTTGAATCTTTCCGAAAAAGCCCAAATTTGGGCCTTTTGCATCTTTTGTCAGCTGCATCTTTTTTCGAATAGATCTATCATTTACCAAATGGGAAAAGCCCAGAAGCCCATGTGAACAGCCGGAAGCCCATGTGAACAGACTTTCCAAATGCGGCCTATGTAAATGCATCTTTTGGGCTATTGACCTAATTGGTTAAATCCGATTTTATGCAAACACATCCAGTCCAATTATTAATCAACAACTGTTAACCTAGCCAGTTGAATTGTTCAAACCACTACTTGGCTATGATTCTGGGTCTAGTTTTAGTAAAATCTCCCATTTAGTAAAAAATCATCTAAGGACAGTTGGACCATTGACCCATTTAGCCTGGTGACCTAGTTCCTATTGCATGCTATATATATAACATTAATTTTAATATGTTATATTTACATTAATTTATTATATATAAAAGTTCAAAGCAATTATATGTATGTATGTATGTATGTATGTATGTATGTATGTATGTATGTATGTATGTATGTATGTATGCATGTATGTATGTATGTATGTATGCATGTATGTATGTATGTATGTATGTATATTTGACAATGTGGTGTGGTTTAACCCATTTAACCCAGGTGATTGAACTGGTGACCTGCAACCTTGAAGCAAAAACGGTTCACTCTTCGTATTGGTTTGTTGGTTTTTAAAAGCAAAAAAATAAAAAATTTAATTATTTTTCAACTTTTAAATATAATAAATTAATGTAAAGATAACATACTAAAATTATTGTAAATATAATGTTTTTACAATTTTAAATATATGCAAACCAATTGGATAGGATTCGAATCATGTATTTCTAAATCTGATCTGACACTACAAACCACAAATTCATTCTGATTTGAAGATCCGATTGGATCTCATAAACACGGATTTGAATTCAAATCCATTAATAAAGTCGGATATCTGAATATGATCTAATCTGATTTAATTTCTGAAAAATTTAAAAGTAGGATTGGATTTTGGGTCGAATCAAATAATGATCCGGTTCATTTGCACCTCTGCTTTTGAACGACATTCTTATAATTAGAAATCCTTAATTTACAATGGCATTCATGTAATTAATAAACACTTTTCAATGGAATTCTCGTAATTAGAAAAAAAACTCAATGTCACAAATAAAAGAGTTCAATGGTTCTCTTGTAATTAAAATGAAAATTCAATAACACTCTCGTAACTTAAAAAAGGAAATGATTGTTTCAATGACACTCTTGTAATTACCAAAAAAACTCAAGCTTATAAATCAATAGCACCCTTGTAATTAGTATGGAAATTCAATGGCACTCTTGTAACTAAAAGGAAATGTCACTTTTGCTTTTATTATATATATAAGATTCTAATAAATTTTTGTTTTACATGTTTTTTATGTTATAAATGTAAATTTAAGTTATTATTTCATTTTATATTTTTTAGGGAAAAGTCCGATAGGTACCTTGTACTTCAGGCTAAGTGCCAATTTAGTACCCAAACTTTAAAATGTGGCAATCTAGTACCTGAACTTTTGAAATGCGAGAATCTAGTACCTACCGGTAATGGACCATTAGTTATGTATATCACGTGACCTCATGTGCGATTTAAGACTTCTAAAAATACCAAAATTGCCCTTAAAAATAAAATACACTATTCATCATTTCTTTCTCAAGAAAATGAAACAGAGCCCAAACCAAGCTCTCAATAGTCCAAATGACGGGTTCTCGAAGCCCTCAAAATTAGTACTAGTCCCACAATCAAATAATTGCAGTAAAAAGTGGTATTAGGTCGAATCCCACAGGGAGCAAATCAGTAATCTCTTAGCCGAATGGATAAAGTATTTGAGTGGAAAATTTAATAACTAAAATTTAAAAGAATAAGAAAGCAATAACAAACTAAACAAGAGAAAATCAGTCTTACCGAATTCTAGTTCAAGGGTTCGGGTTGAATCGATTGGCCATCCTAGGTAAAATTCAGCATTCTTGCAATTCAAGCATTTAACCTTAGATTTATTAGGATAGCCATAATAAACCTTGTGTTTTCCTAATTTAGTTGACCAAACCCAACATTCGATCAACACTTATCACCACTTAACTGGGTACGATAGCGTTCCATGTTAAACAGTGATAGCATTAAGAACAGTTAAACCAAAATAACAATAATTGAGATAGCTGCAATTACTGAATCTTATCCCATCGATTCCTTTTAGGTTGATCCATATTAAAACATTGGTCAAAGGCTGTACGAACAATTGACCCAAAAGGATTTCAACCTAATTGCTACTTGTACCATTATTCGTGACAATTACGGATCACCGAAATCATGGATAGCAGTAGGAGAATCAACATTAATTCAGTTTGTCAAACTAATTAACATCAACATCCAATAAAAATATGCTCAAGAATCAATGAATACTTGAATTAAAAGGCAAGAAAATAAATTAACTACAGAACCTCACAATGACACAATCGAACCTCCCCCCTTTGAACCAGAAAAAAAGAAGCTTAGTTGCTCATGATCTACGCAATCTCCATGCTCTGCTTCTCCATGGCCGAACTGCTTTTCTTGAGTTTCTTGATGATCTCTTGGATTTTGGAGTGAGTGGTGCTAGAGCTGGTCCACCCCCTTCTTTATATAGCCAAAGGAGAGGGCAGTTTTCCAACTTTTTCTAGGAGATCATCTTATCTTAAGGGAGTCTTGATCTTCTTTGAACTAATCCTATCCTATCTCTTATCTAATTCCCATCCTTCTTATCTTTATAGGATTACATTCGAATTAGGACTCTAGGCTCTCGCATTCGAGTTGGACTTCTCTGGTAACTTGGGCTGGTTCCATGTTCTTCTGTGAGTTGGGCTTCAGTTGTGAAATGGGCCCGACTACGAACTTACTCCGACTTAGGGCCCGGTTTCGGACTCGATCCTGACCGAATCTGCGAAAACCCAAAACATAAAAATGTGGGACTTCCTTTCATCTTTCTAATGCTTCTTGAATTGTCCAATTCGGATTTCGGAATTGAGAGTTATTCCTAGATTACTGACTTTCGCCGAAACTGTGCAAAATCACCCGATTTGCCCTGTTTTCTTCCAATTGCCTTATTTATTGCCCTGAATCGAAATACAAGAGTAACGAGTCAATTTAAGTGATAAATAAATGTAAAAGAGTGAATATTAGGGGATAAAAATAGGGTTCTTTTTTGTCTCATCAAATTCCCCCACACTTAAACCTTGCCCGTCCTCGGGAAAGACAAAATTCAAGCAAAACAAGAGAACCTAACTATTGAATCTCTCTTCTTTTTCTCTATACAAGGCCTGGTCCAATGCATGCTTCAGTCTAGTCTTGGTAACCTTCCCCTTTTCGTCTCTTTCTCCCCTTTTTTTGTCCAAGAGTGATCGCAAATCACCATTCCTCATGGTCCCAAGTTAAATCGATAGTCAAGGAGACAAGCCTTCCCGGGCTGAAACTCCTTGGACTGCACGGGTGCTCATTGCTTTTAACAAACCAATTCAGCTAGATTCAATTACCTTTCTTTAAATCAAAACAAGGTGTGCTTATTGCCATAAGCTTGCTATATATCACATCTCCACCACTTAGTATGAATTCCAAGGATTTGAAGGTGAGAACGGGGTTGGGGTTCTAGGGTGAGTGCATTTTATGCTCCATCTCACATTAGTCATGATTTTAATTTCTTTTTTTTTTTTTGGATAAGAATCACATGGTCTCGCCACCTGATCCATAAATTCAGTGATCGTGGTCTCAATCTGCCTAACACAGCAAGTTCTAGAATAATCAAACCATATTTGACAGATATTTATGCATCTTGCTTATTGGTCGATTAAAATCATGAGGTACCATATGCAGCCAAGAACGATTCAGTTAGTCAGGCTTGCATCCTATCCTATTTATTCAGCCTAGGCACATGATTCCTAATAAGTTGAAATCATTCAAGGATAAGCTTCCAGGGAATAGAGTTTCCAAAAGCAAGGTTAAGAAGAGATGATCGAAGCATGCTAGGGTTTTCCGTCAGATTTCCTAATCCCTCCACACCTAAGTTGTACATTGTCCCCAATGTATGTGATTATGCATAAAGTAGATGGATTTGGGGGTACTTCTCTATTTTGTCTTGTTTGGTTCCTGCTAAACACAAAAAAATCAAAAACTTAAACAAAATAACAAAAAATCACAATGGGTTGCCTCCCACAAGCGCAATTATTTAACGTCGTTATGCTCGACGTTCTCCTCTACTTCTTTAATCCAATGAATACTGAGGAATGTCCAACGAGATGTCTACCGTAGAGGAGACATTTGCATCCTCGTAGAACAACTTCAATCGATGCCCATTCACGTTGAAGATCTTACCTGTGTTGAGACTTTTTATCTCTACTGCACCATAAGGAAATACATTAGTCACAATAAAAGGACCCATCCATCTGGAACGCAGCTTACCTGACATGAGTTGGAGGCGAGAGTTGTACAGTAAGACCTTTTGTCCAACTTTAAATTGTTTTCTTAAGAGTACATTGTAATGGAACAATTTGGTCTTTTCTTTGTAGACTCTTGAATTTTCATAAGCCTCTAACCTCAACGCTTCTAGCTTTTGCAACTGGAGCTTCATTTCCTTCCCTGCTTCTTCCATATTCATGTTGCATCGCTTTATTGCCCAATAGGCCCTATGTTCAATTTTGACTGGCAAGTGGCAAGATTTGCCAAAAATTAACCTGTAAGGGGACATACCTATTGGGGTCTTGTAAGCTGTTCGATATGCCCAGAGAGCATCATTCAGGCGTAGGCTCCAATCCTTCCTTCCCAGATTTACCGTCTTTTCCAAGATGGACTTTACCTCTCTATTGGAAATTTCAGCTTGCCCATTAGTCTAGGGGTAATAGGCAGTGGCGATTCGGTGATGCACCCCATACCTTCTCAACAAGGCTTCTATTGTTTTATTGCAAAAGTGTGTCCCTTGATCGCTTATGATGGCTCGAGGAATGCCAAACCTGTTGAAGATGTAAGATTTGATAAACCCTACAACACATTTAGAATTATCAGTCTTCGTGGCCTTGGCTTCCACCCATTTTGAGACATAATTGACTGCCAAAAGTATATAAGAAAAACCACAAGAGGGAGGAAATGGTCCCATGAAATAGTTGCCCCAGACATCAAATATTTCACATATAAGAATGGGTGTTTGGGGCATCTCATTCCTGCAAGACAGTGTACCTGTTTGCTGACATCTTTCACAATTTTTACATAACAAGTATACATCTCTAAATAGGGTTGCCCAATACAACCCACTATCTATAACCTTTCGAGTAGTCCTCTTTGGCCCAAAATGGCCACCACAATCATAATTATGGCAAAAAATTAGAATCGACATCTGCTCATCCTCAGGGACACATCTCCTAATCATTTGATCATAACAGAATTTTCATAGATAAGGTTCATCCCAAACATAATATTTTGCCTCATACCTGATTTTGTTCTTCATGGATTTGCTAAGGTCATTAGGCAAAAATCCGGTGATCAGGTAGTTCACAATGTCAGCATACCATGGAACCATACCTCTCATGTGAAACAACTGCTCATTAGGAAACAACTCATCGATGGGTGAGGAGTCCTCATCTTTCACCAACCTACTTAGGTGATCTGCCACCGAGTTTTCAGCTCCCTTTCGATCCTTGATTTCTAAATCAAACTCTTGGTGCAAAAGTATCCACTTTATCAGCCTCGGTTTCGATTCCTTCTTCGCCAGTAGGTATTTCAAAGCTGCATGGTCAGAAAATACAATCACTTTAGAGCCAAGCAAATATGATCTAAATTTGTCTAAAGCAAACACAATAGCTAGTAGCTCTTTTTCAGTGGTTATGTAATTGCTCTGTGCAGCATTCAGCGTTTTGGAAGCATAGTAGATGACGTGGCTTTTCCCATCAATTCGTTGACCTAGAACCGCCCCTACCGCATAGTTGCTCGCATCTGTCATGATCTCAAAGGGCAAGTTCCAATCGGGTGGTTAAATGATGGGTGCAATTGTCAATAAATTTTTTAGCTTATCAAATGCTTCCTTGCACTCATCGCCAAAATCGAAAGACATATCTTTTTGCAGCAACTTAGACAATGGAAGGGCAATCCTTGAAAAATCTTTGAAGAACCTACGATAAAAACCTGCATGTCCAAGGAATGAACGAACCTCCCTAACATTTGTAAGGTAGGGTAAGCTCATAATTAAATCAATTTTAGCCTTATCGACTTCTATTTCTTTTGCTGAAATTACATGTCCCAACACAATGCCTTCCTTCACCATGAAGTGGCATTTTTCCTAGTTTAAGACAAGATTTGTTTCAACACATCAATTCAGAATTTTGCTTAAACTATTTAGGCTATCATCAAACGAATTACCATAAACAGTAAAATCATCCATAAACACTTCAATGCATTTTTCAATAAAATCAGAAAATATACTCATCATGCATCTTTGAAAAGTGCCTCGAGCGTTACACAAACTGAAAGACATTCGTCTGTAGGCAAAGGTGCCGAATGGGCAAGTAAATGTTGTTTTCTCTTGGTCCTCCTGTGCAATAACAATCTGGTAATAACCTGAGAAACCGTCAAGAAAACAAAAGAAAGACTTACCTGCTAATCACTCTAGCATCTGATCGATGAAGGGTAAGGGGAAATGGTCCTTTCGAGTGGCCAAGTTAAGTTTTCGAAAATCTATTACCATTCGCCAGCCACTTTGCACCCTCATGGGAATTAGTTCATTATTTTGATTTTTTACTACAGTAATCCCAGTTTTTCTTAGGTACAACATGAATAGGACTTACCCATTTACTGTCCTAGATTGGATAAATTATCCCTTCATCTAACAGTTTAAGCACTTCTTTCAATACTACCTCTTTCATTACTGTGTTGAGTTTTCTTTGTGGTTCCCTAACCGGTTTGGCACCATCCTCCAAAAGGATTCTATGCATGCAAATCGAGGGGCTGACCCCCTTTATGTCGGCTAGGGTCCAGCCGATCGCAGCCTTATGTCTGATGAGCCTTTCCTCTTGCTCCTCAGTCAACCCTTTTGCAATGATTACGGGTAGTGTCTCTTTTTCGCCCAAGTATGCATATTTCAAATGATCAAGCAGGGTCTTCAGTTCTAGCTCCGAAGCCTGCAAAACAGAAGGCAACAATTTTGTGTGAGAAATCTTCGATTGAATATCAGAATTACTTACCTCTTGTTCTGGTTCCGTAGTGCCATAGGATGCATCGAACTCCTCTTCCTTGTCTGATTGTCCCTTATATTCCAGCTCATCGCCCATGTCTTCCTCTCCAAAGACTTCCTGTACAATCGAATCAATGGTGTCAATAGAGCAGATCGAATGACATTCACTAGGATATTTCATTGCTTAAAAAATATTAAATTTTACAATCTCTCCGTCAAACTCGACGGAGAGGGTACCCTCGTCCACATCTATTTTGGTCTTGGCCGTTTTCATGAATGGCCGGCCTAATAGAAGTGGGGCTGAACTCGTGGCTGTGTCCTCTTCCATCTTCAGGATGTAAAAATCAGCTGGAAATATCAAACCGTTAACCTGCACCAATACATCCTCAACAATCCCCTCAGGGTAGGCATTAGAATGATCAACTAATTGAATAACAACTCTAGACTCTTTCAAAGGACCTAGTCCCAATGCACAGTAAATCGAGTATGGCATGACATTAATAGATGCACCTAAGTCCAGCATGGCATGCTCGATTCGTTTGTTGCCAATCACACAAGGTAGGGTAAACATACCTGGATCAGCCCATTTTTTCTGGCAGGGTCATCTTGATCACGGCTGAAACGTTCTCCCCAACTCTTACCTTTTCATCAATTCGCAGCCTCCTCTTGTTAGTGCATAATTCTTTTAAAAGTTTGACATATTTTGGGATTTGTTTTATTGCATCTAACAAGGGGATGTTGAGCTCCACCTTCTTGAAGGTTTCCAACACTTCTTGCTCATATTCCTCCTTCTAGGACTTTTCCAATCTGCTAGGAAAAGGAGGTACAACAGCATTAGTAACTTTCGGAAGAGGGGGGTCGGATTTTACCTCAATGGGACTGTCGTTTGACCCTTGTCCTTCTTCTTCCTTGGCCGCCTTCGATGGTGAACTTGGTTGGGGCTGCAACTCTCTTCCACTTCTCAACACCACCGCACTTGCATTCTCTTTTGGGTTGACTATCGCTTGTGATGGTAGTTTCTCGGAGTTCTGCGCTTCCAACTTGCTAATGGAAGTGGCAAGTTGACTGATCTGGTTCCCTAAATTCTGAATGCTGGCTCTTGTTTCCTGCTGAAATTGCTGAGTATTAGTAGCTGGAGCCTTGACTATATCATCTAATGACATACCTGAATTCGGGGGTTGTTCTTGCGCTGTGATGGGTGTTGAAAACTGGGGCTGCCGATTGAAAATTTGGGGTTGGTATTTCTGCTGTCCTCCTTGGTTTCCGTAGCTTAAATTTGGATGATCTCTCCACCTCGGATTGTAATAATTGGAGTAGGGATCATACTTTCGTTGGGCTGCCCCGGGAATCCTCCTACGGCGTTTACTTGTTGCATCGATCCATCTTGTAATGATGGACACATGTCCGTAGGATGGTTAGGGGTCGAACAGATACCACAAACCCTGGCAGTTTGTAATTGTCCTACAGCTAGTTGCCTAACTAAGGCAGTTAAGTCAGAAATCTGATTTTCTAAATTTACATGGCTTACCTCATTTGCATGCCTAATGGGACCATCTGTCCTTGCACCGAACTGCTGTGAATTTTCGGCCATGTTGGAAATTAATTCCCTGGCCGCTTCGGGTGTCTTGTTCACTAAAGCTCCTCCACTGGATGCATTGACCATACTTCTATCAATGGGCTGAAGCCCTTCATAGAAGTATTGGATCAAAAGCTGTTCGGGTATTTGGTGGTGTGTACAACTAGCAACAAGTTGTTTAAATCTTTCCCAATATTCATATAGCGTCTCACCACCAAATTGCTGAACTCCACATATTTCTTTTCTTATATTTGTAGCCCGGGATGTAGGGAAATATTTATCCAAAAATATCCTATTCATCTCATCCCTTGTGCGTATTGAACCGGGAGGAAGAATCTACACCCAATCCTTTGCTTTATCACGTAAAGTAAATGGAAAGGCTATAAGTTTTACCTGGTTCTCGCTCATACCGTGGGGCTTCATGCTCGAACAGACAACATGGAATTCTTTTAGATGCTTATGAGGGTCCTCACCTGGAAAACCATGAAAAATAGGTAGTAATTGAATCAAAGCAGATTTCAATTCAAAACCAACCTCAAGAGTGGGATACGTGATGCATAGGGGTTGTTGGTTCATAATTGGCACAGCTAACTCTCTCAATGTCCTTTCTCTGTCAGCCATTCTTTCTTCTCCTTTGAAGATGGGTAGATCACAGATGAGTAAATCACAATCTGAATTCACCTTCTTTGGTGAACGATCCTTCCTTTGTTTTGCCTCCTTCCTTAAACGATGGGTGGTCCTCTCAATTTCGGGGTTGTACTCAAGTTCACCTTGTTGAGAAGCACGAGTCATATAACAGAAGAGGTTAACAAAGAGAAGGTAATAGCTAAGAAATTAAAGTTGCTCCCCGACAACGGAGCCAAAATTTTGATAGGTTGTCGAAGCCCTCAAAATTAGTACTAGTCCCACAATCAAATAATTGCAGTAAAAAGTGGTACTAAAGTACAAGGTACCTATTGGGAATTTTCCTATTTTTTATACATAAACTTTTTATTTAACTTAACAGATTAAATTTTATTTCTAAATAATAATCCATTTTATGAGTCTTACATTATTTGAAATGAGTTTGTTTTTTCTTTCCTTCTAAGGGAGGTAACTGCCATTAACTCCCTGGAGAATGGAGATAGCTATCATTTGAAGCTCATACTTTTTTTGAGTGGATAGATATGTTATAAGAAAACAAGCTTCTGTTTGAAAGTAATAATAGACACTTTTGAGATGCTCTTTCTTAAACCAATTGATGATGGCTCAGTTGGTAGAATTTTTGACTCATTTGTAGTAGAGACCTTGGATCACATCCTACTACTATCAAGAATGGGGGATTAAGGGTAAGGGTGTCGATGAACCGGTTTTGGGTTGGAATCCGTCCAAATCAAAATCCATTTGGACGGATTGGATGGAACAATAAGACATATTGAATTTAGATGGAGTGGAGGAACCAATATGACATATTGGATTGGACCTAGCCCATCCATAATGAATTTATATTGGATTGAGCCAATATCTGGTCCATTGGTAGAAGATAAGAACATAGGTGTCAATGGACTAGGTTTGAGTTGAAACCAATCTAAATTAACAAGAATTTGAATAGATTGAACAGTCTTTGGACCGGTCCAAAATGGTCCAAAATATTCATTGGACAGGATTGGACCCGGTCCATTTGTAATGGACTCACATTGGACTAGACCGGATTGGACCAAATCCAGTCCAATTGACACCCCTAATTAAGGGGATGGGGTGGGGGGAGGGGGGAAGGGCTACCTCCCATACCCTAACCAGATTCAATTCTATTTGGTTTGGTTTTTAATTGGGTTGGGCTCAGATTCCACATAAATGTTAAACATTTATATTGATTCTACATAAATAATTAATGGATAATTAATAATTAATAAATAGGGTAAAAGATTTAAACCTCCCTTGAATTTTCACATAAAATCTGAAACTTCCCCTCTCGTTACAAAATGGACTAATACCTCCCCTATTAGATGATGCCATCGGACAATGACCTCTCCTCCATTGGTAATTTGTTAATATTTGCTTACTTGTGATGTTAAAATTTTTCAAAAGCCTATTTTCTTTTCATGGTGAAGCAAGGAAAAAATATAAAAACAAATTTGATGTCCTTATTTTCTAGTATTTTTGATAGATGTTGAAACCACTACAAGATTTGACCATGTAAATGAGATTCAATCCATATAACTTTGCAAAACTGTAATTTAGGTGTTTTACAAATGGATCTTTAAACTTGTAAAGATCAGGTTTTCATGTAGAGTGGATTTCTCCTCCCAGTTGGTTAGATATATTGCTAGATGATGGAAAATTTTAATAGGAAGGTGTATTTGTATCTTTGATCTAGTGATATTCTCTATAATTAGGAGTCCAAAATTAGGTAGGTGATCATTATTAAGGACTAATTTTATGCCTTGGAACTTGTATATATGTTGTAGCTAACATACCTTTGCGATATGCTTCAACATAATTTTTTTTCTTCCGTTGAAATTCTTCTCTCCACCTAAATTTCTTATTTTCGATCATCATCTTAATTTCTTGGGTTTTATCATGGTATCAGAGCTGTGGTGATCTTCACCACTGATCCGTTCAGATGGTGTGTGCCCATTGAAGAAAACGAGTTGTGTGACTCGCAGCAGTAAGGTTTGGTGTATGCCGAAACACTCATTTAACCCAACAATTTCTTGGTGATTTCACGTCTGAAGTGATGACTGGCAAGAACTCATCCACCTCCTCCAAGATCTCGTCGATCAATGATCCCACATCTGTGTATTATCTGAGTTCCTCAGACAGTCCTGGTACGCTTCTGAGCCAAATCATTCTTAATGGAGAAAATTACCATGTTTGGGAAAAGGCTTTTCAAAGAGCCATAAGATCTAAAAATAAATTGAGTTTCATTGATGGAACTCTGGAGAAAACTAAGGCTGATGATAGTGATAAGAATACTTGGGATAAATGCAATGCTATGGTTGTTTCATGGATTTTTAACTGTGTTGACAAAAGCATACAAAATACTATAGTTTCTTTTGATGATGCTAGAGCGTTGTGGACTGAACTTCAACAGAGATATCATCAAGGGCATGGTCCCTGAATATACCAGTTGAAAGGGGATTTAAATGAATTCAGGCAAGGATCATTAAGTGCCACAAATTACTATGCTAAATTGAAGGGAATTTGGGATCAGCTAGACCAGTATACTAAAACCGCCAGTTGTGTGTGTGGATCGATGTGCAAAACGTTGATCAATATGCTGGAAGAAAGGGAGAATGAAAAGGTCTATAAATTTTTGATGGGTCTTGATGATCAATACGATACTGTCAGATCAAATATTATAAGCATGGATCCACTGCCTTCACTCACTCGTTGTTTTTCTATGATATAGAGAGAGGAATTGTAGTTGAAAACGGGGCAACGCGAAGATCCAAGGATGCAAGCTGCTGCCTTTGCAAGCTGAGGAAAATTAGATCAAAGAAGTCAGGTGGGAGAAGGGCGAGATTCTACTGACCTACCCGTAGTCTGTGCTCATTGCAAAAGACCTGGACACGACAAATCTCGCTATTTTGAAATCATTGGGTACCCTGAACACTGGAAAAACCGAAGTGGAGGTAAAGCAGGCCGTGGTTGAGGATGAGGCAATGGAAATCGCGGATGCAGAGGAGCAACGGTTAATGCAATCCAGGGCCGAGCAGGTGCTGTTACTGAAGAAGTGGGAGCGTCGAGCAATACTATACATCTGTCGTCTCTCACAGAAGGTCAACTTGACCATTTAATGTCTCTACTAGGTACAAGTGATTCAGAAAACATGATCCATGATGCACTGTCTGGTAAGAAATTTTCCTTGGTTCACTTGTCGAATTGGATTATTGACAGTGGTGCATCGCACCATGTTTCTAGTAACCTTAAAGCATTTGAGAATGTTCGAGAAGCTGGAAGGGATGAAAGAGTTGTCATCCCGAATGGAAATTCTTTGAAAGTAAATAAAATAGGGGATATCTTGATTAACAAACATATCAAATTGAAAGATGTTTTTTATGTTCTGGATTTTAAATGTAATCTGATATCCTCAAGAAAGTTAAGTGAAGATATGGGTTTGCTATTACTTACTATTTGAATGTTTGTGTAATACAGGACCCTACCCGGCGGACGCTAATTGGACTGGGTGATCTCAAGGATGGCCTATACTATTTGTGAAATACACATAGTGCTCATGCGATGGCCATCAAGAAGAGTACAGAGAAGCTATGGCACAAACGTCTAAGACACCTTTCTGACAAAAATCTATCGTATTTATCTAGAGTGTGTGGTTTCAGCCGTAGTAGTAATTGTGTTGAGTGCTGTGATGTATGTCATCATGCAAAGTAGACATGGATTTCATTTCCTTTAAGTGACAATAAAGCTTCTCATGCATTTGAATTGGTACATTGCGATCTATGGGGTCGGTATCACACTCCATCTCTTTCAGAAGCTCATTATTTCTTAACCATTGTGGATGATTTTACACGTACTACGTGGGTGTATCTTTTGCATGATAAATCAGAAACTCAAAAAAATTTCATATCCTTTTGTGTTATGGTTAGGAGACAATTTGGGGTTGATATCAAGGTGGTTCGTAGTGACAACGATACAGAATTTTTGGGGACTCTCAATGAATTTTTTCTCAGTCAGGGAATTATCCATCAAACTTCTTATGTTGGGACACTGCAACAAAATGGGAGAGTGGAAAGGAAGCACCAACACATCCTCATTGTGGCAAGAGCATTGCGTTTCTAGGCTAGTCTACCTTTGAAATTTTGGGGAGAGCGTATCATGCCAGCAGCTCATCTCATTAACTACACACCAAGCAATGTGCTAGGAGGCCGCACACCATTTGAAGTCTTGTTAGGAAAAACATCCAAATACTCTCACATTAAAGTATTTGGGTGCATTGCATATGCCAAAAGGCAAGGTATTGGAAAGGATAAGTTTGGAGAGCGTGCCGAGAAGTGTATTTTCGTTGGATTTCCGTATGGGAAGAAAGGATGGTAAATGTACAGTTTAGAAAAGGGAGATACTTTTGTATCCCGAGATGTATATTTTTATGAAGAAGTCTTTCCTTTTAGCAATAATGAGGCACTTAGAGTGGAACAGCTTCCGAGTGAGGGGGAGCATGTGGTTGTGGAAGATGAAATCGAGTCGTTTAGGAATGAGAGAAGTCCTATTGGGATTAATGGCAACCAACATATGGGCACAAATGAAGAAAGCGTCCACATAGGAGATGTAGAAATAAGTTCGGGAGAGCAACAAGGAGCAAATGCGTCTGACCAAGCTGCAGTGAGTACGCCACAAAGAGACGAAAGTGAACAATATGTTTTGCAGCAATAGCGGCCTCAACGGGAAAGAAAATCCCTTGGGTATTTAAGAGACTATGTGTTAATACATTGTTATCGCCATCCAACGTGAACTCAGTTTGAAAAGCGCCCACAGGTAAGGCCCATCCTTTAACACACTATATTTGCTATAGTAAGTTTAGTTCAACTCATAAAGCTTTCTTAGCGGCCATCGATTCTCATGATGAGCCAACCAGTTATGTACAGACTGTCAAAGATGAACGATGGATTAAGGCGATGGACAAAGAGATTAAGGCCTTAGAAGAAAATAAAATATGGAAAATTATGGGTTTGCCCCGGGGAAAGAAAGTGGTTGGATGCAAATGGGTCTACAGAATTAAGTACAAATCGGATGGGAGTATTCAACGTTTCAAGGCCAGATTAGTTGTGCAAGGCTTTACTAAAAAATGGGGAGAGGATTATACAGAGACTTTCGCTCCTGTAACAAAGCATGTATCTGCTCGTGTCTTTCTGGTAGTGGCAGTGGCAAAAGGATGAGAACTTCATCAAATGGACGTGAATAATGCCTTTTTACATGGCGATCTCAAAGAAGAAATTTACATAAAGCTCCACCGGGTTTCAGTTCCGAGAAACCAAATGTAGTATGCAAGTTGCAAAAGTTTCTGTACGGCTTAAAATAAGCCTCTAGAAACTGGTTTGCAAAGTTGGCAGCATCCTTGCGTGAGTATGGTTTCAAGCAATCCACTGCGAAGAGTACTCTTTTCATATACAGAAAAGGAGACATCTTTCTTGGCCTCTTGGTGTATGTTGATGATATTATACTAGCTGGGAACAATTCAGAAGCGTGTGTAAAATTCAAGGCGTATCTTAATAGTTGTTTCAAGATAAAGGACTTAGGAAATTTGAAATATTTCCTTAGAATAGAAGTGGCTTGGTCTACTGCTGGTCTGTTTTTGAATCAACACAAATTTGTTTTGGACATTTTGAAAGAAATTGGACTGACTGGGTGCAAACCCGTAGACACCCCAATTGAGCAAAATCATCGTTTCGGGCATACCAATGGCAGTTTTCATTTTGATCCAAATCAGTACCGAAGATCAGTAGGACGACTGTTAAACTTAACAATCACAAGACCCGACATCACTTATGTTGTGGATGTGCTTAGTCAATTCATTCAGCAACCCCAAGTTGAGCATTGGAACGTCCTTGTGCGTGTTCTGAAATATCTTAAAGGATGTCTAAGGCAATGTATATTGCTAAGTGGTGAGAATGTTATGATATTTCGAGGATACTATGATGCAAATTGGGCAAGTTGCCCTTTAACCAGAAGATCAGTAACTGGTTTGTACTTCCAGCTTGGTTTCTCCCCTATACTTTGGAGAAGTAAGAAACAACCCACAGTGTCTAGATCCTCAGTAGAAGTGGAATATAGAGCCATGGCTGTGGCTGCTAGTGAAGTGATCTGGCTGCAGAGGTTATAAGTGAATTATTAATGTCGCAATTGGGAGCTACTAGTCTTTTCTGTGACAACAAAACGGCATTACACATTGCAAACAATCCTGTCTTTTATGAAAGGATTAAATATATTGAAGTAGATTGCCATTTTGTACGTGAGATGCTGCTTTCTGGAGAACTCTTACCAGGTTATCTTCCATCACATTTACAGTTAGCAGATTTATTTACTAAAGGTCTTGGCAAATGCCAATTTCAATTTCTTCTTTGCAAGTTGGGCATTTCGGATCGTCATTTTCCAACTTGAGGGGGAGTAATAGGAAGGTGTATTTAATAGGAAGGTGTATTTAATAGGAAGATGTATTTGTATCTTTGACCTAGTGATATTCTCTATAATTAGGAGTCCTAAATTAGGTAGATGATCATTATTAAGGCCTAATTTTATGCCTTGTAACTTGTATATATGTTGTAGCTAATATACCTTTGCGATATGCTTCATAAAACATAATTTTTTTTTCTTCCGTTGAAATTCTTCTCTCCATCTAAATTTCTTGTTTTCGATCATCATCTTAATCTCTTGGGTTTTATCAAATTGGTAGTTTGTTTGTTTTGTGTTTTTTTAGTGTTTTGTTAGTTGCTTTCTAATTTCCACACAAAAGAAAAAACAAAAAAAAAAAGAAAAACTTGCACATTCTAAGATTATAACGTTTCGAATAAAGAGAAGAAAACAAATATTACATTGTTAATGCAAAAACCTGTCATCTATCAATATTGTGAAAATCAAATGAAAAAGCATATTTCACAATCCGAGCTCAATGGTTTAAAGCCAAATTGTGCTGTAGCCAAAATAAAACTCCAATGGAGTTTACATGAACATTAATTACCCATTTTTATCAAGGAAATGGAAGTGCTGAAAAGAGTGCAACAAATCCCGATCGATATATACTTGAAACTAATGTGAATATGGTGGTAGAGTTGCCTGGTTTCAATTATTGTTGCTTGAAATGGGACAGAAATTTGAAATAGAAGGGACACTTTTTGTTTTCTGTAACAATTCCATTGTTTTGAAAATTTAATGATTTAACAAGGATAAAAGAGACTTTTTAATCATTCCATTGGATATAACTAAGATAGGGGAGGTATAAGTCCTTTTTAAAAAAGTGAGGGAGGCTTCAGTATTTAGGAGAAATTCGAAGAGAGGTTTAAGTCTTTTACCCTAATAAGTGTTATTAATTAAAAGCTAGAACAACCCCAAAGCCCAATGCCAATAATAGGGAATCGTTGAATTGGCCATTGGAAAAATTAATAATTAATAAGTATAAAATATTTAATAAAATATTATATATTTAATATACTTAATTAAATAAAACAACTATTTCAATTTCAGTTCAGTTTGATTGAAAATCTCAGCTAAACCAAACCAAAATTGATAACCAATCAAGAAAAATAAACGAATCGAATGAAACCCAAATTAACCAAACCAAACTAGCTTACTTGGTTTGGTTCGATTTATCATCTGAATTTGAAAACCCCTATATGTATGCTAAGTTGAACCACTTTTCCCACAAGGTTAATGTTCTAGTGGTTCAATCATCTATAAATCAATCAATAGTGCCATCGTTATAAAAATGTCTATTTGCAAAATAAATCATCAAGTTTGCTCAATTGACAAGTTTAATGAAATTGAGAAGAAAAGTCTCAAATCATTGATGATTGAGTAAAGTAGGAAGAATAGTTATTTTCTAAAATAATTGCCCTTATGAGAAAAAAACCAAGAGAGAATTTATTTTTTGTATTCTTCACTCATCCATTGTCTCTCAAAAAATGTATATATGAAAAATGAAACTATTGAAATCTGAATCTAGGCAATAGATAAAGAGGAGGGAAGGGAATGATCAAGGTGAGTGGATGAACCAAATTTCTTCCAAAATCTTATAAGAAAGCAAAGAGTGCCGAGTTATGTCCCCAAGGTGAGCTCTATAATGCTTAAGTTAATAGGTAAGCAATGAGTTGCGCAGACCAAATAGAAAAGGTTCATTGAGGAGTCCTAGTCTTATTGGGAGACGACTACCAAGCCTGAGTTTTTGGTGGCTTATCTTCATCTAGGCATGCCTTGTGCATCCAAGTGAGAATGACTAGTTGGCATAGCGGTTAGACCAATTTGAGTTGGGTCATTGGGGAGCTCCTTGTGCCTGATAGAAAATAGTTGTTTTTCCATATATATTCTCTAGAGTAGGATTTTTTTGCATGCTGATTTATAATGTAAATTTCATTAAATATTAAGATAAAAAACCCCTAATTATCCCTATAATTGGATTGGCATGGAAATTATCTTTATGAAGAGATCTAAGAAACTATTTCTTTAGTTATATACTTAATTTCAATTGAGTTTTAATCAATCTGGTTGGAAGTTTTCAGTATAAATTTCAAAAGACTGTAGGATGATGAGTTGTACGGGACAAATTCAAACTACCAACTACCAAGTATAATGTATTAGCAAATATTTACTTGATATTTATTTATGATGAGTTCGTCACTGAAAATCTCTCTTGTTAAATATCATATAGATTTTAATATGATAGCTAACTACTAACCATGCATGTTACTTAGGTGTGGTTGATAACTCCAAAGTCTAATGCCTAAAAAGTCAAAAAGAAATACTTTTTAATTTATATTTGAAATCTAAAATGCAATAGAAATGCTTTTTCACTTTTCAAAGTCTTTAAAAAATAAGATTGTTTGAGTTGGATCAAGTTTCCTACATCTAAAACTATGAAAGTCATTATTTTACCCATAAAAATAGATTGTTTGATAAATCTAAATTCAATTCGCACTATTTTTCATATTTCATTTGAAATTTTAATAAAACAATAAAAATAAAAAACATATAAGAGGTTAAAATATTTTAAAAATGTTAAAGATAACAAAAATAAATTATTAAATATATGAAAAATAAATTAAGAATTTTAAAAAATAGCACAAAATATGGAACATGTATAAAAGTTTTAATAAAAAAAATATAATATTTAAAAATGTTAGAAGTAGTAACAATAAATTATAAAAGTATACAGAAATATCATAAAATATATGAAAAATTTCATTCAATGTTTTAATAAAACAATAAAAATAATATAAAAATTAGACAAATATTTAAAAATGTTAAAAATAAGTTCCAAAAATATGAAAAAATACATTAAAAATATAAAATGGCATACAACATGGAAAATATATGCACTACAAAACAATGACTACCTTTTACAATCAAAATGTCAAATGTAAAAGAAAAGAAAAAAACTATTACTAAACATTTTACTTACAACTAGACCGATTTATAGTAACAAAACTTTTGCAAAAAATATTTAGCAACAATTAAGTATTGCTAGATAGTTTTTTTAACAACTAACCAACGTGTTGGGAAACACAATTTTTTGCAATGTTTGATTAAATTGTTGCCTAAAGTTTGGTTTTAGCAATATTTAATTCAGACCGCTGCCCAGAAGTCTTTTCAGCAACATGTTAGATTCCTGTCTTATAACTATTTTAGGCAACAATTCTTGCAAACTGTTGTTACATAAATAATAGTCAAAAGTTACTCACTATGTTTGAAACAGTTACAAATTGTTGCTAATAATCATTTAACTATTTCCATCGACATAATAAATTATTACAACTAATATATTAATTGTCGTAAATAAACCATTTGATTGTAGCTAAAAATGAATTCATTGTTGCCAATCATTACTTAATCATAGCTATATGTTTCTATTTTAAAAATATATTTATCAATACCAACATCATTCACTTCATTCATACATTACATTTTATTATGAAAATCATAAATCACATTTTCATATATAACTTAAACGCATCCATTGTTTAAAATGTATTACAAATCCCAATGTTCTTTAATATGTAAAAAGAATATTGTAATTGTTTCCATCCACACATTCATAGTTACTCCTCATGTATGCTTAACCTATAAAGAAAATGACAAAGAAATAAATTAAAATACACATTTGTGGATATAAAGCAATGCCTAAAAATCTAATTAAATGTATATAAATAAAGAAACACAATAATAAAAAAATCAATAAATCTTTATAAAATAAAGACTTACAAAACAAATGACGTGGATTCTCAAATTAACAAAATTAGTGATAATTCAAAAATATTATTTTGGGCTCTCATAATCACTTGAGTTAATTCCTTAAATATAAAAATGCTTGTTCTTTCTTGTAACCTATGTGGGCCCCACCTATTGGACCTGAGTGAAGCGTGCCTAACCCCTTTCTTCTCCCATCCACGTCTTATCCAAATTAGTTGGATCATTGCTTTGGGTCTTGGGGCCATTATAAGTAAAAAAATGACTTTTGATGCAATTCTCAAAGGTCCCACATCACTTCCATTTTTTCAACTGATTGGTGGTGATTCTAAATCAGCCCAAGTGAACCATTTTTTTACTCTCACATTAAGTCATTATGAGCTCTAAAGAACTAATGGCCAGCCCAATAGAGTTGCCATCCATTTTTGTTTAAGAGGAAATGAATCATCTTTTCAGGTTAAACGGTTTGGATTTTTAGGCCATCTTTGTTTACCGTGAAGCAAGGGGGAAAGTTTGCCATTGACCAATTTACCTCTGTTCGGATTTCAAAATTTTGTGGGATCCATGGTGAGTTTGATTTACCAGGTACCACTTCCCCGGGTAAATGATACCCTTGGGAGACTTGGGTAAATTGATTTCCCAAGTGGAGGGTAAGCAGATAAAAATAGGAAATCTCAATATTGCCCCCACAAGATATAAAAGTCACGTCTGTGTTTCCCTCCACTTCATTTACTTCTCCGAAAATCAGCTCTGCGTTTCTCCTCCACTCCTTTCTTCTTCTCTGCCATTAATTCTTTCAGGCAGAGAATGTTGAGTTCTGCTTTTATTCCACCGCTGCTACGTATCTCTGGTATCTCTGAGTTTTGCCCATCGTTGATGCTGCATCAAGTCATCGCAAATGCTGAAGAGTTGTCGTCGTCGTCCTCCCTCTGTTGCTAGCACCAATGATCATCCTAGTTTCTGTTGCCGTTCTGCCTCGTTGTCGTCGCTTGTCATTTTTTCCTCCATTTAAACAGTAAGAATCACTATTTCTCTGCATCTTATTTTTTTCATCTAATTCAAAAAATGTTGCTTTCCATCTTATTGTTTCTCTTTTATTATTATTTCATTGATTTCTTTTTTTTTTTTATTTTGATTTTTTGTTTCTATATTTCTTGGATCTAGTATTTTTGTTTTTTAGATCAATTCTGATACCTAGAGTTTTCAAAATCAGTACTGATGGAGGGTGATTTGGCCCGACATCATAATAAGGGGACACGTTGACGTGACTCGACATAGGTGGCAACTCGGCATAGCCAACTCGCTACAAACTGATACTCCACTACCCCGAACTAAGGGTTCTCCGAGCAGAGATCATCCCGAATTAAGGGCACCACGGTACCAGGTCGAGGCACCAGTACCTAATTCAGTTCGAGGTGTACGAGCCTTAGCTCGAGAACATCAGTTCGAGAGGAACCAGCTCGGTTATACCGATCTGCCCTCAATATAATCCCGAAAGTCACTGCAACGGTTCCCGAATTTTGCGGGATCACGCCTCGTAACAACTAAGCATTATCTCCCCATCCAATTCGGGCGGAAGTGATTAACCTTATCAACTAATAATGTTATCTCCAGTTAACACAAAAACAGATTCTATCATGGCAATGATCTCGGAACTACTCCGTGAAGCCCGCGAGGACTCCATTATATAAAGGCCCCCCTCCAGGGGCCCAAGGTACACGCATTTACTGCTCACTAGCCTTGTTATTTTCTAAATCACTCTTAACTCGCAAGTTACTGACTAAAGCATCGGAGCGACCTCGTCGGGTAAACACCCCCGGGTTCTTTGATTTTCTCTGTGTAGATCAACTAGCCCCGTCGTCTACTAGAAGATTCCATGGAAGCTGGATATGAAATGCTTTGTGGAAAAGGGCTTTTTGTAGTGTTTCCCATAGACGACACCAATTGATGCTACGCAATCTAGCTTCCATGGCAGCACTGACATGAACGTCTCCGGGGGCCAACTCCAGGTCCCAACCGTGTGCATTGGACAATTCACCGTACCTCTCTTTGCAGACGGGGTCCCTACATTGAACGTGCCTCAAGTCATTGCACCGGTGAACGCCCCACTCCCTCCTACAGTGGGTACGACCTTCACAGAGCCCTTCGTTATTCTCCCGGTGGTCGGACAGAATCAACTCGACGACCTGGTACATTGCATGCGGGCCATACAGGCCCAAATGCAGCAGGTCCAGTAGTTTCAGTTGTACCAGCAACAAGTCCTCCACCATGTTTATCAGTAGTAGTTCCCTCCACTGCCGCATAATCAATAGCCGGTTCCACCTCGGCACCCGGCCACGTAACTAACCAAGCCTCGCTGCAAGAGCGAACGCCTTCCTCGCTGGGGAGAGACAAATTACTCCTCCCACCTCGTAGCAAGTAAATAGGTCGGGAGACACCCAACCCACCAGGCCTGCTTCACCTCGGCCTTCACAGTTTGAAGTTCTGCTCGGGGAAAACTGGTTTGGGGCTCTGGCCGCGGACTCTAGGCAAGGCCCCTGACGGGTTGTCGAAGCCCTCAAAATTAATACTAGTCCCACAATAAAATATTTGCAGTAAAAGTGGTTATAGGTCGAATCCCACAGGGAGCAAATCAATAATCTCTTAGCCGAATGGGTAATATAATTGAGTGAGAGAATTTAAATACTGAAATTAAAAGAAAAGAAAATAAATAGCAACTTAAACAAGAGAAAATCAGTCTTACCGAATTCTGGTTCAAGGGTTCGGGTTGAATCGATTGGCCATCGATCCTAGGTACATTTCAGCATTCTTGCAATTCAAGCATTTAACCTTAGATTTATTAGGATAGCCATAATAAACCTTGTGTTTTCCTAATTCAGTTGACCAAACCCAGCATTTCATCAACACTTATCACCACTCAACTGGGTATGATAGCGTCCATATTAAACAGTGATAGCATTAAGATTTGTGAAAACAGTTAAACCAAAATAACAATAATTGAAATAGCTGCAATTACTGAATCTTCTTCCATCGATTCCTTTAGGTTGAATCATGTTAAAACATTGGTCAAAGGCTGTCACGACAATTGACCCAAAAAGAAATCAACCTATTTGCTACTTGCACCATTATTCGTGACAATTACGGATCACCGAAATCATGGATAGCAGTAGGAAGCTCAACATTAATTCAGTTTGTCAACTAATTAACATCAACAACCAATAAAAATATGCACAAGAATCAATGAATACTTGAATTAGAAAGCAAGAAAATAAAGTAACTACAGAACCTCACAATGACACAACCAAACCTCCCCCCTTGAACCAGAAAAAGAAGCTTAGCTACTCATGATCTGCACAACCTCCATGCCTTTCTTCTCCATAGCCGAACTGCTTTCTTGAGCTTCTTGGCCTCTTGATGATTTCTTGGATCTTGGAATGAGTGATGCTAGAGCTGGTTCGCCCCCCTCTTTATATAGCCAAAGGAGAGGGCTATTTTCCAACTCCTTATAGGAGATCATCTTATCTTTAGGGAGTCTTGATCTTCTTTGAACTAATTCTATCCTATCTCTTATCTAATCCCCAACCTTCTTATCCTTATAGGATTACATTCAAAGTTTAGATCTAATAAGACTCTCTCCCTCTTGGGAGATTACATTCGAATTAGGACTCTAGACTCTTGCATCCGAGTTGGGCTTCTCTGCTACTTGGGCTGCTTCTAGGTTCTTCTGCGAGTTGGGCTTCAACTGTTAAATGGGCCTGGCTGCGAATTTGCTCCGACTTCGGGCCCGGTTTCGTACTCGATGCGGGCCGAATCAGTCAAAACCCAAAACAGTAAAGTTGTGGGCCTTTCTTTCTTCTTTCTAATGCTTCTTGAATTGCCCAATTTGGAGTCCGGAACTGTGAGTTAGGCCCAGATCGCTGACTGTCACCGAAACTGTGCAAAATCACCCGAATTGGCCTGTTTCCTTCCAATTGCCTTCTTTATTGCCCTGAATCGAAATACAAGAGTAATGAGTGCATTTAAGTGCTAAAGTAGTGTAAAAGGATGAAATTAAGGGGACAAAATAAGGTTCTTCTAAGTCTCATCAGCCCCTTAGTCCACAACAGTCATCACCAGCAGTCTGAGCAACTACCAGTGGGAACAATGCCTGACAACACTGAAGCTAGTAGCACTAATGCGGAGCCGATAAAGAAGCAGCAAAGGCGACATCGCAGAGCTCACTGAGCAACAATCCAGAACTTGCCTGAACTGCCCAAAGGAAATGAAGAGGCGAGCTCGGAGACCATGAAGACCACTCCGCTCCTTTCCGTGCCGTTTCCTCTATCTCCCGAACTCTTGGCCACCCCAATGCCAAAGGATTTCAAGGTACCTCCTCTGGACAAGTATGATGGGTCGTTCGATCCAAACGACCATGTAGATTCATTTCAATCTCAAATGCACCTGGCCGGAGCAGATGAATCATGCATGTGTGCTTTCTCCACAACTTTTAAGGGGGTAGCTCGCACATGGTATAGAAACCTTGCGCCCGGGACAATCAAGAGTTGGGCACTGTTTGTGCAGATCTTCACCTCGCACTTCATCACTAGTAAGAGCTGCCCGAGGTCACAGGAAATCCTCCTCGGCATAGTCCAAAGAGAAGGAGAATCCGTCTGGAGTTACATCAAGCATTTCAATGACGCGTGCTTACAGATCCCTGATCTAGACCCAACCGTGACACTTACAGTTGTAAAGAGGGGAATCACTCACAAAGAATTCAATTGGCACGTGGTCACCAACAAACCCAAAGACGTTATTGAGTTCCTCAAGCTCGCTAGCTAGTTCATCGGAATAGAGGAAGAGATGAACCAGAAGAGCGAGAATCCACTAGAGAAGAGGAAAAGAGAAGGTGAGACCTCAACTAATGGGGACACCAAGAGAAAGAAGGATGAGCCAGTTCGAGGAGGAAAACCGGGTCAGTCTTTCCGAGCTCTTCTAGATGAAAGAACAAATTACACTCCCTTGAATGCAAAGCGAGCAGAAATCCTCGTGGTGATCAAGGACGCTTCTTACGTGAAGTGGCCACCTTGGATGAGAGGAGACCTAAACACCAGAAATAGAAATTTATACTGCAACTTTCACAGAGATCATAGTCATAGCACCGAAATTGTAAGAACCTCCGTGATGAGATAGAAGAACTCATCTGTCGCAGATATCTGAAAAATTTTGTATTAAATGATAATAAAAGTCAAATAGGTCGACAGGGAGAGCAAAGTAGAGATGCTCCCGAATCCAACAACAGGCAAAACGAGCAGCCGCAGAGACAGCTGCCCGAAGAGAGGCCAGTTTGAGGAGTAATACAAATGATTACCGGTGGATCGATTGTCGCGGGCTGCACTTCAACCGCGACGAAAACATCAGCTCGTGAAATAGAAAGAGAAGAACATAATCCTCCAATGTGGCTGAGGATAGAAGAGCCTATTTTCTTCACTGTGGATGGCGCATGCGGAGTCTAGTACGAGCCCCGAACTGCTATCAAGGTCCAAGCCTTAGCCGACTTTGTCGTGAAATGTACCTTCAACACTGTAGTCCCTGAGTTGATCGAGCCCGAGCACAGAGAAGCTTCAACCAGTGTGGCACCCTCCTGGTTAGAACGAACCCGACCTGGGATGAAGAGCCCTGGATCCTCCATGTGGACGGCTCGTCAAATCAACAAGGTAGCGGAGTTGGAATCATTTTGTATGGGCCAAGCGAGGTGAAACTGGAGTATGCACTTCGGTTTGAGTTCACTGCGTCCAATAATGAAGCAGAGTACGAAGCGTTGATAGCTGAGCTCGCCTTAGGAAATGAAGTACGAGCTAAACACCTTATTATCTGTAGCGATTCCCAGCTCGTGGCCAACCAGGTCACCGGTGATTATGAAGCCCGCAAACCGACCATGATCGCCTACTTAGCCAAAGTCAGAGAAACTCTGTGCAATTTTTAGTCCTACTTCATCTGGCAGATCCCGAGGTTCGAGAACGCTGAGGCCGATGCCCTGTTCCGATTAGCTAGCACAAGCGACAATACCATGAGAACTCTGTATATAGAGAACTTGCCTCGGCCTAGCATTCTTAGGGAGGCAGAGGAGGTCGCTCCTGTTGTACAAGCAGAGCTGAGCTGGATTGATCCGCTCGCGAGCTACCTGCTACACGGGACCCTCCTTGCAGATCGTAATGCCACCAAAAGGGTAGAGCATTAGGCAGCCAAATACATCATGATAGACGGATGGCTGTATCGAAGATCCTACACGCTCCCTTATCTGTGCTGCTTATGACCTTCCGAAGCCGAGCTCGTGCTCCGCGACACTCATGAGGGTTTGTGCGGCGGACACCTAGGGGGCAGGGCTCTCACCCAAAAAGCACTACGATAGGGTTATTACTGACCGACGATGAAGGCAGATGCGATTGAGTTCGTCAAAAGATGCGACAAATGTCTAAGGCACGCCAACATCCACCCCCAACCCGCTGCCGACGTAAAGTAACTCACCAGCCCATGGCTGTTCGCACAGTGGGGAATCGACATACATGAACCATTCCCACCAGCGACAGGACAGAGAAGATTTCTAGTGGTAGTAGTGGGCTATTTCACGAAGTGGGTGGAGGCCGAACCTCTTGCGACGATCACAACACAAAGCGTGCAAAACTTCTTTTGGAGGAATATAGTTTGTCGCTTCGGACTACCTCGAGTGCTTATCTCTAACAACGCAAGCAGTTCGAAAACATAAAGTTCCAGAACTGGTGCAAAGACATGGGGATAAAACAGAATTTCACCTCGGTGGCACACCCTCAAGCCAACGGCCAAGCAGAAGTCACGAACAAGGCCATCCTCACCTATGGGCTTATCGGACCACTGTGAAGACCGCCACGGGTGAGACTCCCTTCAACCTCACCTACGACACGGAGGCAGTGATCCCAGCCGAGATCGAGGTGGCTACGCTATGCCTGGAGGCATACGATGAAGAGGCAAATGAGAGTGAGCTACACACCAACCTCGACCTACTTGAAGAGGTACGGGACATCGCATACATTAGGACCGCAACCTACCAGCAGAGAGTAGCTCGGTACTATAACGCCAGAGTTATAAAGCAGAACTTCCACGTTGGAGACCTGGTTCTTCAAAAAGTCAAGGTGCCCTGAGCCCGGTGTTAGTAAGCTCAGACAGAATTGGGAAGGACCCTACCGAGTAAAGCGGGTGCTTGGGGAAGGTACGTACGAGCTCGAAACCTTAGAAGGGAAACAGGTACCTCGGGCATGGAACATCGTCAACCTAAGCCAATATTATCTATAATTGCTGAACTAGGGAGTGGACTGTGAGTCGCCCCCAGGGCCTATGGGCCAAGACGCCGAACTAACAAAAAGACCTCGGCACCACATAAGTCCCAGTCGTCTCCTCGGCATGGGCGAACTCTAAAGGAGAGTGGACCATGAGTCGCTCGCTTAGCCCAAGGGCTAAAAACGCCGAGCTCACAAAAGACCTCGGCACCATATAAGACCTAGTCGCCTCATCGGCATAGGCGAAGTACTTTTAATGCCCAAGGCATAGGCAGCTCGGGCATGAGCCCTGTGATGCATAGCCTGCTCTAGCATACAACAGGGTGAACCTGTTAGGGACAACCGATGTCTATTTAAGTAGCCCGTGTGCAGACAGGTTGGGCATATACCCTATTATGTCACTCACCTCGGTGTACAACATGAAATTGCCCCTACTAATTACTAGGCGACAGTTCGGGGTGACGACAATTGAGAAACCCCCCATTTCGGTTATCTAGCTCGATGACTCAACAATTCGGGGAAAAACCACTACTTCGGTCAAAAAAGGTTAATTGCACGACACTTAGCAAAAAAGTGTATTTCATTATAAAGAGTTCATTACAAAAGGGGAGAGAAAAGAAAAAGATGCTGAGCTTGCAGGCTTGAAGTACAAAGAACTATCAGGGGCATTCATCGCCCTCGCCCAAAGCTTCGGTGGAAGAACCAACCTTGTCGTCGGCACCAGCTTTGTCATTGGCACCGGCCTCTTCAATGTCAAGTAGCTCACCATCGCTCTCCGCCTCGGAGTCTGGGTCTCCGGTGGCTTCAAGGGCCATCTCTTTTGTGACCCGCGAAGTAGTGATGGCACTCATATTGAGCTGTGGGAACTCGTGTTTGGTCAGCCACCTACTGAGCTTGAAGCCTTTACGGTAACCCTTTGATCCGACCTTGATTAGCTCTCCCTCTAACTCCTCCGAGCTCTTATAATCCTGGATGGCCTTGACCTTGGATTCCTCTATGGCCTTGGGAAGAATCTCAATTCGCTCTTTGACGTCGGCCTCGAGGTTCTCCACCTGGCACTTCAGATCCACCTTCTCCAACATCAGCGATGCGATAAGCTCTTTCTGAGCTCGCACACTATTCTCTAGTTGACTGATCTTGCCGCGAGCTAAATTCAACTCAGTATGAGCCTCACGGGATGAACTCTCAGCAGCTAGAGCCCGCTTCAAGTGCTGTTCAGATTGGTAAGTCAGGGCATGCACGACGGAGTTCACCTGCCAAGAGAGTATAAGTTAGTACCGACAAAGCTATAAATACAAAAAATTAAAGAAGAACAAGACTTACCACCATGCAATGGGTAGCCACCCGAACCCCGAGCTGAGCAGGCGATAGTTCAGCCCAGCTTGAGACTTCCTCAGCATACATAGCTCCTTTGCTCTTATGGAGGGTGCATTGCGGAGTCAGGATACTCCGAACTGTTTCCTCGCTCCCCGAAGAAGCAACATTTGTCGTAGGGGCGGGCTCCAATGATGTCTCAGGCGCACAAGGTGGGGCCTTATCTGACTCCTCCAAGTCAATCACCGGAGGTGCACTGGAAGGTTGTTCGGGCTCAGGAATGGCGGGATGTGGAGACTTAGTATGAGCTCTTTTAGTAGCTCGCTTCTTCTTCCCTTTCATCCTTCCAAAAAGCTTGTCCGCACTGAGCTTCATGGGAGCTGCAATAAAACTTGGCGTTAGCGACATCAACAGGAACAGAGTACCAGCTATCAAAATAAGATGCCAACTCTAAACCAAGATGACCTACCAGGACTCAAGCCGGCCTGCACGAGCTTATCTTCTGCGATGTAGTCCGCGAAGTTGAGGCCGAGCTCTGCCCAAGACTGGAGCGTCTCCCTTGCCTTCAGGTCCAGTCTAATACCGAAATTTTGAATGGCCGCCCTCCAATGGGTTGGAAAAACCACCCGCGGAACTACGGACCATGAAGTAATCCCGCTTCCTGGCTGGAATCCTATTGGGTAGTCCGTGTAGAAGTTTATAGCCCGGGCGAGGGGATAGATAGTAGGTCCGCCTATGCTCTGGGAGAACACAAGAGACATTCTTCTTGATGGATAAAATAGAGGAAAAGGTATCAAGGCTGAGGGGCAAGTTGTAATCATAGAAGAGTGAAATGGTCCCAACTACATTACGGATAGAGTTCGGGTGAAGCTAGTCTATGGTTACATCAAAGAACTTCAAGACCTCTACTATTAAAGGGTGTAACAGAAGACAGAGACTAGCCGCGAGCTGTTCTCCAAAAATCACGATCTCATCATGATCGTGCTCCCAAGGGAAGTTGCCTGAGGGAAGACTATAGGTGTACTCACCCGGGAGGTTGTACTGATATATTAAGGCCCTAAGTCTGTCCACTGTCATTGTCGAGGGACCGAACTTGTCTGGCACCCGACCTCGACGAGAAGTGGACGCCGGGTTATCCGTGGTCTCTCGTGCCTCCCAGGATGACTGCACCTCGGGAGGACCGACCTGAGCCGAGGTGCCTTCCTCAGGCTCTTCTAAAAGACTATCGAAACTAAAATTGGACATAACTACGAATTGAACTAAATTGAAAAGAAGGGCTAGGGAAGACTCACCCAGAAAAATGATCGAACTGGGAAAATGGCAAACTGGGAAACCCGAGCTAAAGAGTCTAAGCATGACCTCTGAGCGAAGGCTAGTGAACTTATGGCGAAGAAAAATGTCTCGGGTCCCCCCTATTTATGGCGCTATGTCCGAAAATCAACGGTCAAGATCAAGGCGATCCAATGACTCTCAAGAAAATTGACAGCGTGACCTCCAAAGTTGAAATCAGTTTAGCGCATTGTTTGGCATCCATGGAATTTACAGATCGTGTGATGCCCGCGCGTAAACCGTATGCAGCTCGGGTTATCCTTGATTGAGCTGAGCAGCGACCTGGTCCGACCGACGAACTATCCGACTGGATGGCCTGGACTTCGAGCCAAATCCACCCGTCATGTCGTGAACTCCCCACACCGGGTCAGGACCCCTGGCTCGAGGAGTGGGGGGCAATTGATGGAGGGTGATTTGGCCCGACCTCATAATAAATGGACATGTGGACGTGACTCGACATAGGTGACAACTCGGCATAGCCAGCTCGCTACAAACTAATACTCCACTACCCCGAACTAAGGGTTCTCCGAGCTGAGATCATCTCGAACTAAGGGCACCTCGGTACCAAGTTGCGGCACCAGTACCTAATTCAGTTCGAGGTGTATGAGCCTTAGCTCGAGAACATCAGTTCAAGGGGAAAGTCACTCCAACGGTTCCCGAATTGGGCGGAAGTGATTAACCTTATCAACTGATAATGTTATCTCTAGTTAACATGAAAACAAATTCTATCATGGCAATGATTTTGAAACTACTCCATGAAGCCTGCGAGGACTCCATTATATAAAGGCCCCCCTCCAGGGGCCCAAGGTATGTGCAATTACTGCTCACTAGCCTTCTTATTTTCTAAATCACTCTCAGCTCACAAGTTACTGACTTAAGCATTGGAGCGACCTCGCCGGGTAAACACCCCTGGGTTCTCTGATTTTCTCTGTGCAGATTAGCTAGCCTCGTCGTCTACTGGAAGCCATCTCATCTCTAGTTAGGAGCTGCTAGATTGCGTCGCATCAAGTAGAAAGAAAAAATTCTTGTTGCATAAGATCTACTCGGTGAATCACTGTAAGTATTTGATTAATTTTAAATTTCTAGATAACATTCTCTTGTTTTCTATTTCATGAATTCTGCATCCAATTTTGATGGCTTGTTCATTCATTATTCAGTATCTTCTACTGGATTTTGATTTCCAAACTATAGTTTGATTTAGTTTTTCTGCATCCAAGAAAACCAAACCAGGATTTTTGTTTTTCATATAATTTTCTTACGAAAAATATTGTAGATAATGCTGTAATATTTTATCAACAATGGCCAGGTGTATTTTAGATTTATTTGAAGAGAGTGCATGAGAGATACCTCTGAAGTTTGACTCACTCAGAATCCTTAGTAAACTTAGTGTGAACTTGCTCTTCTTGTTGAGTCCATGCGTGTGAATTTCTGTTATATATGATACAAAATATTATTTGCTATTCTAAAACAACAAAGTATAAAATATTTTTTATAGCATATTAAAATATATTGTAAGTGTAGTATAATAAAACTTTCCTTAATGCTGGAGTCTGAGGATAATCTTGAAAGGTAATCCTTTAGGAATAAGGTGGGTGAGGGATGTTAATACAACCTTTTTTGAAAAATGGTTTTAGAGGTTTAGAGACCAGCAAAGAGGGTGGTTCAAGACAAGTATGGATCCAAGAATGGGGGATGGGACACTGTAGATCAAACCAATTACCAAACATATGTATTCTTTGATAGACATTCTTTGTATGCCCTTAGCTTCAATCAGAATGATGTACTTTTCACATTTATTGTAAATGAATAAAGTGCAAATTTGATTCATGTTCTTGTGGTTTGTTTCTGTGTTATACCCATAAACTGGACACTTAATGAGACTCGTGTTAGTTTAAAATGTTCACAGCCGGTGGGTCGGTCTGGGGAGACCTATCCTGATATACCACCAAGTCGGTTGGGGTGGCCTGTCTCAGCCACCAGGGTGAGACCCAAGGCACATGCAGTGTAGGATTATTTAAATCTTTGAACCGGACCAGATTTCCAGTATTGCCCTGGACCTTGGAGATTGATGGGCAAAACTGGAAAGTTACACCTGACGCCTACACTCGATTATGATACTGCACTAGGTGTCGGATTGGGCTGTTTTTGATATGCCAATCAGTGAGATCCTTAGCGGGGGTCAAAACCTGGGTATGTTGGGACAGTCTGAGAATTCATCTGAGTGGGTGATCATAGTGACAGGATCAACCCCTTTGTCGGACAAAGGTAATGATCGGGGATGCACTCTCTCTGATGGAAACTAAGACTGCCGGCAGCTGATTTCAATCGTTGAGATTTGTTTTGCAAAATATATTTTATATGAGATATAAAAGTATTTATATTACGGTTTTTAAAATGTTTGCAGAAGGTTTTAATTCTCGGGATCCACATAAGGAGAGAGTGCGATACTGTTCCTTGCAGCCGAGGGAGAGGTCCTCTCTTGTCGGGCAGTGTTTGGTCATTATGGGCTGAGAGGTTAAGTGTAAGGCCACTTTGGGTAATACCTGATGGGCTAATCTTGCATTTGCCCACAGTCCCTGGGTTTTTATAAGGTGGCTTGGCCCAGGGACCACTTAATGTAAGTGTTGGGCCCAATAGAGGCCCATGTGATGGGTTTCGGGGGGTGCACTGTCCACAACAGTGTATTCGGCCAGGCCTTGTAACAAAGGCTGGGCCGAACCAATGTGGCTGATGTGTAGATCAATGCTTCGGTCCCATGCCATATAAAGAAGCCCAATTGGGCATTAGTTTGAAAGCAGTTTGAGCACATAGACTTATTGGGCTTAAAGCCCATTTCGAACTGGCCTGTTTTATTTAGTTAATTAGAGGGGGCAGATCTGGGATTAAATCGGCAGATAGGATAGAGTCCTACCCTATCCACTCAGAGAGACCAGATCTGAATTCAGATCTATAAACCTCCTGATAAGATCTGTAGAAGGCTGATCTAATCTGTAGATAAGATATGGGTCTTATCCTTATTACTTAAAGAGAGTCCAAATTCAGATAATGATCTGAATTAGGAAACTCCTGATGGGATCAAAGCTGATCTCTTTAAGCTTGTAAAGACAGGAGGGGCATACCATCCCAGATCTTCCAAGCATCCAGAGATCAAATCTCAGATAACCAAGAGAGAAGATATCTGCGCCATCCCCTGCTCTTGCGTTCTCTTCCAGTTGCCGCCTCATTGCCAGTTCAATCTCCTTGGTGGAAGAAGATCAAGAAGTGTTCTTGATATCAGTCTTTGGAGAAAGGCTGATAGGAAGTTGTGCTCACTGCCTCCATTGGATTCTTGCTGAAGAGTTTGGTTCGTGGGACGGACCCTACTGATTCTGCTCCTCCATCCACCGTGTCATCTTCAGTGGGAGCAGTCTTTGGTGATCTTCTTTGGGCGTGAACACCTCCATTGAGAGATACTATTTCTCTGTATCAACTATATCCCTCTCCTACTGTTTCATTTCAAATCTAGTTTGACTTATGGTTCAAGATTGATACTTGAAAAATATGATTTTTCTAAAACAGGGAATACAATTCCTAGTTGAAGGGAGACATTTTTTTTTGAAATTCGCCCACCCTATTCCGCAAGTTTTGGGCATACATCTGATGGATCTCTCCCTCCCTTCAATGGTATCAGATCCAGGTTCAAGTCTTGAACCAAACAAACCAGATCTGAAACCTGCGCAAATACGTAGGTGTTCTACCCGATTTGCGCAGTTTAAGGGTTTTTCTGGGAAATTTGTTCCTAGTTAATGGGCGAATGTTCTGAAATTAAATTTTATAAATCTGGAATTTATTTAGAATTGTTCTTTATTATTTTCTTGATTTATGAGCTATTCGTACAATTGGAGATCGAAATCTTGATTGGCACAATGAACCTGTGATTTGCAGTTTCTATTCATTCATTCTGGTCTGTAAATATTTTTTTTTTTATTTTCTAGACTGAATGTATAAGATTCGATCTGATGTAATATTAATAGAAAATTAGGATTTCTATTTATTTTATTTTGGATCGAAGCTAGCGGCGCAGGAAGGAGATTTCGCAGATGGGAAAATCGCTATCTATGATTTGCAGTTTGAGTAACTACAAACTGGGATCTAACCTCTGTTTTGCAGGATGGAATGTACGAATAGCCCTATCTGACTGATTCTTGTTTAATCTTTTTTCATTATTTAATTTCAGATTAATTCTTGAATTAAATTTTTAATTAAAGATCAAACCCTAGACCCATTCGTAGCAGATTGGTCCAAACTGGTTGGACCGAATCTAGGGTTCGATCACGGCTGAATGTTAGCCGTATCTTTCCCAATAATGGGCCTGAGGATTGATAATTAATTAAATGTTTAATTCGACCCAACCTGTAAAGGCCCAATTTTAAGTTGTTAAAGCAGCTAAAAGCCCACTTCGCAGATAAAGCTATATGGGCCGAACTGATCAACCCTAATTCAGCCCATATACCTAGACAATTTTAATGGTTAATATTATTGATTAAAATGGGATTCAAATGAGCTTTATAGATACTTAATTGATTGGATCAATTTATCCTTGCATGTGATGTATGGATGTGTGATGTGCTTCGAGCATGGACCATAAGAATTAGGTCCATGCAGTTTCGACAGTGGATCTTGCGCATACCATGGCTGAATGCACATCATTGCCATGGTGTCCCTTTTGGTCATTGGATGACCTCCCTTAGTGGTGGGCCCCACACCTCCTGGAGAGGATACGTACGGAACCCTAGCCGATTTTGGCCCACTGAAATCTGGCTTTGTGAAAGTCAGTGGGAGCCACTTTGGTTTGACCTAGATCAAACTAGGGCGTAATTTCTGTTCCCTTCAGTTAATATGAGTGCATGTGATAGGGAGATTCATATGATGAATTCTCTAAAGGCCTTCCATCATTAGCATGAGGATAGGTCCTTCAGTAATGAGGAAACACAACAGAAAATGGGCTATCCATTTGCTGTTGGGCTTGTCTGAGTGTTTCATAAGATGATAGGGGCGTCATAGACCGATGTGGGAGGGGCTTCACCAGAAAATGGGAACTCTCTCACGGTACCTTGGCGTTCACGAATATGATGGGTAAGCACTCACTGGACAGAAAGGTTTACCTGAAAATGGCTCTGAACCTTGTCTCATAGAAAGGTGGTGGGGTTATGCAACTGAAATAGTTGGCTCCATGCACCCTATGTGATTTCCCACATTTCCAGAGACTCGTAGTCTCCGTCGCTGAGATAGGAGGGAAATATCAGAGATGAATAAATGAGAATGGAACGTAGATTAAAAGCCATATCTATGTAATGAAGATGAATCACATTAGGTTGTGGACTGATGTTTGCCTTTTATTAGAAAATGGAAAACAGACAATTTGCAAAGCTTCTTGATGACAACAAGGTGAAGGGCCCAAACTATGTCGACTGGTATAGGAACCTTATGCTGGTCCTAACTTCCGAAAAGTTAGACAAAGCGGCTAAAAATCCTGCCCCGGAGCGTCCGGGTGATAGGGCTTCTGAGGCCCGGATGAGAGACTATTAGGACTAGGAGGTGAAAAACTCCCTTGCCCGGTGTTACATCATTGCCTCATTAGACAATCCGATACAGAGGTAGTTCGATCAGATCGAGCTCACCAAGGACATATTGGATAGTTTGGGAATGATGTATGAAGAGCAGAATCGTTCTACTCGTATAAAGGTCTTGAAACAGTTCATGATTGCTCAAATGTCCAAAGAGCAACAAGTTCATGACCATTGTCTTCGGATGATGGGCTACATCAAGTTCTATATGCAACAGCTGCAAGGCTTCTTTGCTGCTGGTCAGGAACACATGGTATGTAAACTTAACAGATCCATTTATGGACTTAAGCAAGCTTCTAGAAGTTGGAACATCCGTTTTGACTCTGCTATCAAATCATTTGACTTCAAGCAGAATCTGGGTGAGCCCTGTGTTTACAGGAAATCCGGTGAGAATAAGGTTACTTTCTTGGTTCTGTATGTAGATGACATTCTACTCATTGGGAATGATGTAGGAATGTTAATTACAGTGAAAGTATGGCTTTTACAACAATTCTCCATGAAAGATATTGGAGAAGCCTCCTATATATTGGGTCTTCGACTCTATAGAGATAGATCGAAGCGGATAATAGGATTATCCCAATCTGCTTACATTGACAAAATAGTCAAAAGATACAACATGGAGAACTCTAAAAAAGGAAATGTTCCTTTTAGGCACGGAGTCACTCTGATGTTTCCCAAGACCTCTAAGGAGATTGAGGGCATGAAGGACGTTCCCTATGCCTTTGCCGTTGGGAGCATCATGTTTGCCATGCTGTGCACTCTCCCTGACATTGCTCAAGCAGTGAATGTGGTAAGCAAATTCCAAGCCAACCTAGGGCAGGAGCACTGGACCGCTGTGAAAAATATACTCAAATACCTACGAAGGACAAAAGAGTTTTGTCTGGTATTCGATGGTAATTCACTACAGATCCAAGGGTATACTGATGCCGATTTTCAGTCAGATGATAGAAAGTCTACATCTAGATATGTTTTCACGATAGGATCGTGTGCTGTTTGCTGGAAAAGCATCAAACAGGGGTCCACAGCAGATTCCACAATTGAAGCCGAATACATTGCCGCAAGCGAGGCTGCCAAAGAAGCCGTGTGGATGAAGAAGTTCGTTCACGAGTTGGGAGTAGTTCCATCCAACACATCACCCATCCCGTTGTTGTGTGACAATAATGGAGCAATTGCTCAAGCTAAGGAGCCACGAGCCCACTTGAAGTCAAAGCACATCGAGAGTAAGTACCACGTACTGCGGGAGATTGTTGGTAGAGGGGATATCTTGATTCAGAAGGTAGCGTCAGCAGAAAATGTAGCAGACCCATTGATGAAGCCACTATCACAAAAAGTGTTTGAGAAACACGTGGAAAGCATGAGACTCCGACTTGTACCAGATTGGACCTAAGTGCAAGTGGGAGCTGTTAGACAGTCTTTGTATGCCCTTAGCTTCAATTAGAATGATGTACTTTTGACATTTATTGTAAATGAATTAAGTGCATATTTGATTCATGTTCTTGTGGTTTGTTTCTGTGTTATACCCTTAAACTAGACATTTAATGAGACTCGTGTTAGTTTAAAATGTTCACAGCCGGTGGGTCGGTTTGGGAGACCTATCCTGATAAGGCTGGCACTGATGTGCCACCAAGTCGGTTGGGGTAGCCTGTCTCAGCTGCCAGTGGGAGACCCAAGGCACATGCAGTGTAGGATTAATTAAATCTTTGAACCAGACCAGATTTCCAGTATTTCCCTGGACCTTGGAGATTGATGGGCAAAACTGGAAAGTTACACCTGACCCCTAGACTCGATTATGATACTGCACTACATGTCGGATTGGACTGTCTTTGATATGCCAATCAGTGAGATCCTTAGCGGGGGTCAAAACCTAGGTATGTTGAGACAATTTGAGAATTCATCTGAGTGGGTGATCATAGTGACAGGATCAACGCCTTTGTCGGACAAAGGTAATGATCTGGGATGCACTCTCTTTGATGGAAACCAAGACTGCCGGTAGCCGATTTCAATCGTTGAGATTTGTTTTGCAAAATATATTTTATATGAGATATAAAAGTATATATATTACGGTTTCTAAAATGTTTGCAGAAGGTTTTAGATCCCGGGATCCACATAAGCAGAGAGTGCAACATTGTTCCTTGCAGCCGAGGGAGAGGTCCTCTCTTGTCGGGCAGTGTTTGATCATTATGGGCTGAGAGGTTAAGTGTAAGGCCACTGCGGGTAATACCTTATGGGCTAATCTTGCATATGCCCACAGTCCCTGGGTTTTTATAAGGTGGCTTGGCCCAGGGACCACTTAATGTAAGTGTTAGGCCCAATAGAGGCCCATGTGATAGGTTTTAGGGGGTGCACTGTCCACAACAGTGTATTCGGCCAGGCCTTGTAACAAAGGTTGGGCTGAACCCATGTTGCTGATGTGTAGATCAATGCTTGGGTCCCACGCCATACAAAGAAGCCCAACTGGGCAGCAGTTTGGAAGCAGTTTGAGCACATAGATTTATTGGGCTTAAAGCCCATTTTGAACTGGCCTGTTTTAATTAGTTAATTAGAGGGGGTGGATCTGGGATTAAATCAACAGATAGGATAGAGTCCTACCCTATCCACTCAGAGAGACCAGATCTGAATTCAGATCTGGAAACCTCCTGATAAGATCAGGAGAAGGCTGATCTAATCTGTAGATAAGATAAGGGTCTTATCCTTATCACTTAAAGAGAGGCCAAATTCAGATAATGATCTGAATTAGGAAACACCTGATGGGATCAGGAGCTGATCTCTTTAAGCTTGTAAAGACAGGAGGGGGCGAACCATCCCAGATCATCCAAGCATCCAGAGATCAAATCTCAGATAACCAAGAGAGAAGATATCTGCGCCATTTCCTGCTCTTGCGTTCTCCTCCAGTTACCGCCTCATTGCCAGTTCGATGTCCTTGGTGGGAGAAGATCAAGAAGTGTTCTTGATATCAGTCTTTGGAGAAAGGCTGATAGGAAGTTGTGCTCACTGCCTCCATTGGATTCTTGCTGAAGAGTTTGGTTCGTGGGACGGACCCTGCTGATTCTGCTCCTCCATCCACTGTGTCATATTCAGTGGAAGCAGTCTTTGGTGATCTTCTTTAGGCGTGAACACCTCCATTGAGAGATACTATTTCTCTGTATCAGGTATATCCCTCTCCTACTGTTTCGTTTAAAATCTGGTTTGGCTTATGGTTTTAAGATTGATCATTGAAAAATATGATTTTTCTAAAATAGGGAATACAATTCCCAGTTGAAGGGAGAAAAAGTTTTTGAAATTTGCCCACCCTATTCCGCAAGTTTTGGGCGTGCATCTGATGGATCTCTCCCTCCCTTCATTCTTGGTCAAGAAGGGAAAAGAAAAGGCTTATAGAAAGTTCACTAAAGGCCTGAGGTTTGATGCAGGAAATGATTGATAAATGAATTATTGGAAGGATGTATGGTGCAAGAGACCTCTAATGGAATCATTTCCTTATTTATATCTTTACCAAAAAATCGATTCCTTTTATATATGATTTAGTTGTGGACAAGGTGTATGTGGCTAATTGTATGGAAGTACAGAATGGTAATGTTGTATGGACTCCTCAATTTTGCAGAAACCTAAATGATTGGGAAGTAAGGCCCATGTGGAGTGCTTGTATGGCTTGCAGGGAGAAATCATGCAAGTTTTCTGTCCATCATTTCTTAACTATTTGGCAAGGTTATATGAACAACAATTCCCTGTCAGCCAAGTATGGTGCAAGGACATCCCTTCTAAGGTTGCTTTTTTTTTTTTTTGTTTGGGGAGCATGTTTGTTTGAATAGAACCCTCATGAAAGACAACCTGGTGAGGAGAGGATTGACTATGGAAAGTACAAATTGTGTCCTGTGTGATCTTTGTATGGAATCAGTAGACCACTTGCTTCTAAATTGTAGCTTTTCAAGTTCCATTTGGATCAGAATTTTTGGCTTGTTTGTGATTAAGGATGCTGGATGGCCACTGTGGTGGAATCCTTATAGAGTTGGTGGTTGGAAGGCCCAAGAAAAAAGGAAAATTTGCTTAGAGCATTGCTCCTTTGGCTATGTTTTGGATGTTATGGCAGGAGAGAAATGCATGGGTCTTGCAGAATAGGAGCAGCTTAGCAGACTTTGTTTCTCAGAAGATGATGCAAAAATCACACTCTTGGTTCGATATTCACAAAATTTTCAAGGGAAGGAGTACTTATAATCCTTTTTTGTATTTTATAATCTTCTTGTAAACAGTCAATTAATTTCTTTATAGGGCTGCAAGAGTAGTTTTTTGTATATTCCTAGTGTACAGCCTCTAGTTGTATAGGGGCATAATTTTAATGAAATTAAATACTATACTTCACCTTTTCTCAAAGAAGAGAAAAATGCGACCCTTCTATCTTTCATTTGACTAAGACTCTTCTCATAGGGCAAACATAGTGGCTATTTGGAACTGCATGGTAAATGTTCCATATTTAATGGATATTTCCTTGGAAATCCAGGACCTCTGAGAATTGGAGATATTCTCAAGAACATCAATGGTGTGTACTGACTCAGAACTAGTTGGCCTATAGGGTTATGCAAGACCTGAACTCTTATTATTTATGTAACTAGATAACTCCATGGGATATCAAGTATAGATACTAAGCCAGATATATAGATTTCTATGGAATAAATAAGAGACAATGATATATTTGAATGGAACTTGGGACATTTTGTTGCCACATTTGAGAGACTAGATCTTTGATATTCTGAATATAGATTTTTATTTTTACTTCTTTTATTTTGTGCAGGGGGGTTGAGTAACTTGAGCATGGCAAGGACACAATTTGATAAGATTTCAGGAATAAAACATACACTAAAGTTGGAATTGTCTGCCACTATATGATGCCCACACTGTTATATAGATATCATAGATAAGGAGTTTAATTGAGGTTATGGGCAGCTCCAAATTCTAATTTTTTGGTGAAGCTTGGGCCTTTGTGATGGCAACTTACTTACATTTGCTTTCAGATTTATGGTTGCTCCATATTCTAAGTATTTTTGCAGTGAGTTTTAGGGCTTTCTAATAGCATTTAACTTGCATATTCTGGCATCAATGCAATACATTTACAATCACTAGCAAGAAAAGGGAAGAACATGTCAGAAGATTAAATCCAATGTAGTAATTCTTTCTTCAAAAAAACATAAAAAGATATTCCCCAAGCACAGAGCATAATCTGGAAACTCAACCCATTTAACTTATATTCCATCCCCTTTGCAGATCTCAGGGGAGCATATGCTTTTTTTCCCTGTTTGGACCATTAATATATGTGAAGATTCAACAAGAACTAGATTTTTTTTATCAATAACAAGAAGTATATTTTCTTTCTTTCTTTATTTCTTTTTTATGGCTATAATGTAATTTCTATTCCTAAAAGGTTGTGTTTGGTTGCAATGCAAATAAATTTGCACTAATGCAAAACCATGGCAGTGCAAATGATTTGAGTGTAAATTAAAACCTATTTTTGTTTTAAATTTTAGCTTATTTTGTTTAATTGCAGTACAAATGAAGTAAATTTTTTTCCACAAGTAAAGAATAATCTTGCAGCTTTGTTGGCTTTATGTTGGTATTGGGCTTTTGATGGAGTGGGATCAAAGGTTTGCATTCCTTTTTATTACATGCTTGTTTCCTCTATTACTTGCATTGCAACTGATGTCTCCTGTGTTTCACAGTTTTTGGTTCTTCTGGAATTGGGAGCTACCCTCTTCGTGGACATCATCATATGTGGAATTGCTCAGCCTGATCTTCCAACAAACATGATGTGGCCAAACTCCCCATCATTTGTCAATGGCATGCATAATAATCCCCCTATGCAACTGCATGGACTTCCTAGAGCACCATCTCTTATGCTGAACATAGTTCTACCAATACATCACCATGTTGGATCAGCACCAGCTGTAGAAGCTTGATGAAGAACGTGGCTATAGTCTTCAATTGCCTTAATTTAGAAAATCTAAACAATAAACTAAAATTGGATCAGCACTATGCATAATAATCACCAATGTAGAAGCTTGATGAAGAACGTGGCTATAGTCTTCATTTGCAGCAAGGATCCAACCACTAGTTAATGCAGTGTAGAAGAAGAAGAAGAAGAAGAAGAAGAAGAAGAGAAAAAAAAAACCCTGAAATCTACATATTGACAAGTATTTTACATGAAACCATAGACAAAAAAAGAATGAATTATTTCTCAGTCGATTGATTCAGTATAACAAAGAAAAACTTTCTTCAGTTTATTGATATTTCTTGTTTTAGGTTATTGAACAAGTTATTGTTTGGATAGGTTAGTTAAACAAGTTATTGAACTTGTTACTTGGAAAGATTATAGTTGAACATGTTATTCAACTATTATTTGGACAAGTTATGTGTTAATGAGACAAAATGTCCAAAAGACATGAATTTGGGCCAAGGGGTAAAATTGGAAAGAGATGGAAAAAATAGCAATTTACCCAGGAAAGTGGGTGTTACAAAAGAACATGGGAAAATAAGAGATTTTATTTACCTGGATAATCAAACAAAAAAAGAACATGGGTAAATGTGTTTCCGAGAAAAGAACATGGCCTAAAAGAAATTAATGAAAGCCTAGTCATGATCCAACCATAGCTAAAAGATGATCTCTATAATCAATAAATCAGTAGTTGTACACAACCATGTATAATAAAAGGCTACCTACATACAATTTAATGTTAAACAAGTTTTATGATTAAAAAAGATTAGGATTGTGGTCATTCACCTTTATGTGCCCTAATAGTAGGGGACCTTGGATCAGTAGTTCTTTTTTTTGGATAATTAAAGTAGGTATATATATATATATATATATATTCTTTTGATGTGTAAACTGTACAGTTCCTCGAACATTTTTGTTAGTGTAGCCAAGTGACTAGGTAATTTATGAGTTTTGAACTGCCTAGGCAGCACTTTGGAGATCTTTTATCTTAGATAGTGTATGTCATAAGCTCCAATCGGCATGATGTACATTATGACATTTATTGTAAATGAATAAAGTACATATTTGATTCATGTTAATGTGGTGTGTTTCTGTGTAGAACCCTTAAGCTGGACACATATGAGACTCGTGTTGGTTTAGAACCTTTACAACCGTTGGATAGATTTAGGGAGACTTATCCTTCAAAGACTGACATTGATGTATCGCCAATTCGGTTGGGGTGGCTTGTCTCAATTATCAGGGTGATACCTAAGGTAGATGCAGTGTGGGTTTTCTTGAAACCCTGAACCGGACCAAAATTCCATTATTGCCCTAGACTTTGGAGATAGATGGACAAAACTAGAATGTTTCACCAGACCCCTAGACTCGATTATGATACTATACTAGGTGTCGGATTGGGCTGTCTTTGATGTACCAATCAATGGAATCCTTAGGGGGGGTCAAAACCTGGGTGTGTTGGGACAGTCCAAGAATTCATCTGAGTAGATAATCATAGTGACAAGATCAGCCCCTTTGTCGGGCAAAGTGAAACCCTACCTGTTTAGGGCCCATTTAAACTAGGGCGTAATATTTTGGTTTAACCTATATAAAACTAGGTCAAAGTGAAACCCTATCTGATCATAGGGAGCCACTTTGGTTTAACCTATATAAAAGTGCATGTGATAGGGAGATTCATATGATGTACTCTCTAAAGGCCTTCCATCATTAGCATGAAGATGGGTCATTCAGTAATGAGGAGATGCACAATAAAATTGGACTATCCATTTGCTCTTGGATCTATTGGATTGTTTCGTAAGTTGATAGGGGCATCATAGACCGATGTGGGAGGGGCGTATTCTAAAATGGAAGACTCTTTCACGATACCATGGCGTTCACAAATATGATGGGTAAATACTTACTGGACAGAAATGTTTAATCTAAAATGACAATGAACCTTGTCTGACATAGGCCAAAGGGAAAGTTCATGAGATGAGTGGATGCGATCCTTCACAGAAGGTGGTGGGGTTTTAAAGCTGAAACAGTTAGCTCCATGCACTAAATGTGATTTCCCACATTTCTAGAGACATAATTCTTAGTCTCCATCACTGAGATAGGAAGGAAATCTCAGAGATGAACAAATGAAAATGGAACATAGATTAAAAGCCATATCTTTGTAGATAACATGAATCAAATCAGGTTGTAAACTAATATTTGCTTTGCCTTTTATCAGAAATGGCAAACAGGCAATTCGCCAAACTGTTGGATGATAATAAGCTTAGGGGTCCAAATTATATTTATTGGTATCATAACCTTATACTAGTTCTAATGTTAGAGAAATTTGATAAAATTTCTAAGAACGCTACTCCGGATCGTCCAGGTGATAGGGTTTCTGAGGCCCATAGGAGGGAATATCAAGAATGGGAAGAGAAAAACTCTCTTGCCTGGTGCAACATCATTGCCTCCTTAGACAATTAGATACAATGATAGTTCGATCAGATCGAAGTGTCCAAAGATATATTGGATAGTCTAAGAACCATGCATGAAGAGCATAATCGTTCTACTCGTCAGAAGGTCCTAAAGAAGTTTATGACCGCACAAATGTCCTAGAACCAACTAGTTCATGACCATATGATGGGATACATCAATGAATTGGAGGCTCTTGGATCTGGGCTAGATCATGTCACCAAAGTTGATGTCATCCTAAATTCTTTGTCTCTTTCATTCAATCAGTTCATAATGAATTACAATATGAACATGCTAAATGTTAGCCTTCAGGAACTCAACAATATGTTGCAGAAGGCCGAAGAACTAATAAAGAAGGATGAATCCTTTGCCATGCTTGTTGAAGGCAGCAAATCGAGCAAGAACAAGAAGAAGGCAAAGAATAAACCTTAGAAGAAAACTAGCAAACCTAAAAAGAAGAACAAGGACAAGGCATCAGATGCCTGTCACTTCTGCAAACAAACCGACAATGACTCCGGGGCTTCTACTCATGGTAATTTCGAATCCTTTGTCATTTATTATAATTGAATAAAGTACCCGATTGGATCTAAGTGCAAATGGGAGCTGTTAGACAGTGTATGCCCTTAGCTCTAATCAACATGATGTACATTATGACATTTATTGTAATTGAATAAAGTACATATTTGATTCATGTTATTGTCATGTGTTTCTATATAATACCATTAAACTAGACACATTTGAGACTCGTGTTAGTTTAGAACCTTCACAACTGTTGGATTGATCTAGTATCCTGGCAAGGCTGACACTGATGTACTGCCAAGTTGGTTGGGGTGGGTTATCTCAGCTGCCAGGGTGAGACCTAAGGTACATGCAATGTGGGTTTTCTTAAAACCCTGAATTGGACCAAAATTTCAATATTGCCCTAGACCTTGGAGATAGATGGGCAAAATTGGAATGTTGCACCTGACCCCTAGACGACTATAATACTGCACTAGGTGTCGGATTGGACTATCTTTAATGTGCCAAAACCAGGGTATGTTGGGATAGTCCAAGAATTCATCTGAGTGGGTGATCATAGTGATAGGATCAGCCCCTTTGTCGGACAAAGTGAATGATTGGGAAAATGCATTATCTCTGATGGAAACCTAAACTACCGACAGTGGATTTCAAATGTGCTTGAAATTTGGTTTTGCAAAATATATTTATAGAGAGATATTTATATATATTATGGTTTCAAAATGTTTGCAAAAGGTTTTCATTCCCGGGATCCATGTGAGTAGAGAGTGCAACACTGTACCTTGCAACCGAGGGAGACGTCATCTCTTGTTGGGCCATGTTTGATCATTAAGGGATGAGAGGGTAAGTGTAAGACCATTGAGGGTTATACCTGATGGGCTAATCTTGCATCTTTCCACAGTCCTTGGGCCTTCATAAGATGACTAGACCCAATGACCATTTAGTGTAAATGTTGGGCCCATTAAGACCCGATGGTAATAGACTCAAGGGTTCATTGTATTTAGCAGCAAATTTGGCCAGACCTTGTAACAGAGGCTAGGCTGAACCTATGTGGCTGATGTGTAAATCAATGTTAGGGTCCCATGCCATACAAAGAGAGCCAAGCTAGCTAACATTAAAAGGAAGTGAGCCAGAAAGCTTAATGGGCTTAAAAGCCCATTTCAAACTGGGTTAATTGAATTAATTAAATAGGGGCAGATTTGGGTTTGGATCAACAGATAAGGATAAGAGGATAACTCTTATCCACTTAAAGAGTCCATATCCAAATAAAGATTTGGATCAGAAAACTCCTAATTTGATTAGGAATAAGTTGATTTTGAAATAAAAATAAGATAAGGGATACTCCTTATCACTTAAAGAGTTCAGCTCCAAATAAAGATTTGGATAAGGAAACTCTTACTTAGATTTGGTGGTTGTTTTTTTAAGGTTATAAATAGAGAGCAGGGTAGACCAGAAAAAGAAACAATACACAACACAAAGAGAAGACAACTCAGTTAGACTGATCTTGTCTTCAGTTCTTTTTTTTCCTGCTATTTCCACCCTACCCTGTTCGATCTCCAGTTCTTGGATTTGATCAACATTCTTCATATTGGGTGGATGATCTGGAAAATAAATCTTTATTATTCTGTTAGATTTATAGAACTGTTCTGTGAATGTTTCTTAAATATTTGGGCCACACATGTGATAGAGATCGAATCTTCCTGGTGCCAAGATTGGCACACACTGTTATTTCTTTTCTATTCAATTTGGTCTGTAAATAATTTTTTTTTTATTTTCTAGACAAATTTTATAGGAATTTGATATGATGTAATAATAACAAAATTAGGTTTTTTTATTTTAATTCCATCTGGAGATTGCTGGAGTGTACAATAGAGGAGAAGTTTTCACAGAAGGGTGTTCTACGATCTACGATTTTGCAGATATCAATTCTACAATTTGTGATTAATTGTTCTTTGCAGGTTTACAGGATGTCCAAGAAAATCACTATGCAACCCTCTAATTTTGTTTACTTGATAATTTGATTATATTGAATTAATTTATATTTTAGATAATTATTCTTGAATTAAATCTTGAATTGGACATCAAAACTTGGGTTGATTTACACCAGATTTGATCCAAAATGGTTGGACTGAATTGTTGGTTCGATGGGGTTGGTTTGTCAAACCCTAATTCAATTTAGGCCAGAGGAATGTTGGCTCACTTCAATTTTTAATTTGGCCCACCTATGTAAAAACCTAACTTTAATATGATAAAACTGAATCAACCCTAATTTAGCTACATGTGCTGAATTGCTTTTTGTAGTACAATCCATGTACCTAGATAATGTTATATGATAACATTATGGGCTCTGTTGGGTTGATACTGATTTAATCTAATTAATGAAAGGGTTTTACAGATATTTTAATTGATTGGATCAATTTGTTTCATGCATGTGATGTATGGATGTGTGATGTGCAACGTACATGGGCCATAAGTACTTGGCCCATGATTATTTCAATAGTGGCTCTTTTGCACACCATGGCTGAATGCACATCATTTCCATGGTGTCCATAGGATCACTAGATGATCTCCTAGTTTGATGGGCCCCACATCAGCTTCCTCCCCAAGAGGAACTGTGTGGAACCCTAGCCGTTTAGGGACCATTTAAATCTAGCTTTGAGAAAACCAGTAGGAGCCACTTTGGTTTAACCTATATAAAACTAGGGCGTAATATTTCATTCCCTCCACTGAAATATAAGGGCATGTGATAGGGAGATTCATATGATGAAATCTCTAAAGGCCTTCCATCATTAGTATGAAGATGGATCCTTTAGTAATGAGGAAATGCACCATAAAATTGGGCTATCCATTTGCTATTGGATCTGTTGGATTATTTCATAAGATGATAGGGGCATCATAAACCGATGTGGGAGGGGCCTATCCTAAAATGGAAGACTCTCTCATGATACCATGGCATTCACAAATCTGATGGGTAAGCACTTACTAGATAGAAAGGTTTAACCTAAAATGGTAATGAACCTTGTCTGGCAAAGGCCAAAGGGAAAGTTCATGAGATAAGTGGATGCGATCCTTCATAGAAGGTGGTGGGGTTTTGTAGCTGAAACAATTAGCTCCATGCACTGTATGTGATTTCCCACATTTGTAGAGACATAATGCGTAGTCTTCGTCACTGAGATAGGAAGAAAATCTTAGAGATGAACAAATGGAAATGGAACATAGATTAAAAGCCATATCTATGTAGATCACATGAATCAAATTAGGTTGTGGACTAATATTTGCTTTGCCTTTTATCAAAAATAGCAAACGAACAATTTGCCAAACTGTTAGACGATAATAAGCTTAAGGGCCCAAATTACGCTGACTAGTTTTGTAACCTTATGCTGGTTCTGACGTCCGAGAAACTGGACAAAATTTCTAAGTACCCTACTCTGGATCGTCTAGGTGATAGGGCTTTTGAGGCCCGCAGGAGGGTATATCAAGAATGGGAAGAGAAAAACTTTCTTGCCCAGTGGTACATCATAGCCTCCTTAGACAATAAGATACAACGACAGTTTGATCAGATCGAAGTGTCCAAAGATATTTTGGATAGTCTAAGGACCATGTATGAAGAGGACAATCATTTTACTCGTCAAAAGGTCCTAAAGCATTTTATGACCGCACAAGTGTTCGAGAACTAGTTAGTTCATGACCATTGTCTTAAGATGATGGAATACATCAATGAACTGGAGGCTCTTGGATTTGGGCTACACCATGTCACCAAAGTTGATGCCATCCTGAACTCTTTGTCTCCTTCCTTCAACCAGTCCATAACGAATTACAATATGAGTAAGCTAATTGTTAGCCTTCGGTAAGTTTGTGGATGCAACATTATGGGAGAAAAGGAGATCCATGACCCGCCTAGTGTTTATATGATAGATTAACTATATGAAAGGAGTTGCCACCTAGTTGTCTTACAAAGCTACAAACCTAGTGAAAACTTTTGTTTTTATTTTGAAAATCCTTTTATGTATCCTAAGATATCTGAGTTTGTCTTGTCTAAAATCATATGACTTACTGGTTCTGTCTCATCCTACAAAAATTATAGTTTATATATATTATCTACATGGAAACCTCTCTTCAACAAGTTTTTGACTGTCAAGCACTTGTTAAGGACAGCAGACTAAAACCAGAAGGAAACCTTTGTGGGAGCCCCTGTACATCAAATCTTAGCCCAAGGAAAGTTGATTTCCTCAAAACCAATAAGCCAATCATGAAATGATTTGACCGAGAACATTCCATCCTTACTCTATCTCTAAGGTCTTCTGTCATTTCCATGCATGATTGAGTTAAGTGTGGCTTTTCTAGTATGCCAAGAACTTGGGGAACCCTCTAATCATTTAAATCTCTATGAGGATTCCAAACTACACTAACCCATTCAAGAAGACTACTTGGTACATCTGTTGAGACAGTTGTAGTTTATCAATTTTGGAAATTAAACAGTTGCTTGTGAAACCAAAGTGAAATAAGTTTTTTTTGCTTCTTATTTATTAATTTATATTTTGAAAGCACCATTCTTTACTTCTAATACTTCTATGGGCTGTTTGGTATTTGATTGCTAAGATAACTAAAAAAAATTGGAAAGAGATTAAAAAAATAACAACTTACCCAGGAAAATGGGTGTTGCAAAAGAACATGGGAAAGCAAGGGATTTCATTTTCCTGGACAAATCAAACAAAAAACAAACATGGGTAAATGCACTTACCCTGGTAAGTGTTACCCAGGAAACACTTACCTGGATAAGTGCATTTTCCCAGGTAAATGTGTTTCTGAAAAAAGCACATGGCCTAAGGAAATTCTTTGTTATAGATTTATTTTCTCTCTGATTGTAACTCTTCTTTCAAACATGATATCTTATTACATAATCTTTTAATCTGCCATTCTACTCTATCCAGTAGCAAGTCCATTTACTATAATAAGTGATATATTATTTTGAAGAAAAAATGAAATGATTTTTATGAAGATAAGAGAGAGAGCAGATGGGATGAAATTATAATCAAATATTTGAAATACATCAATCAGAAAATAGTTAGCATGAAAAACTTATAAATCCAGCCATAGGAAAAAAATTATTGAATCATATCTTCACTTGATCACTGAGAATGCATATACTGTATGCAATAATAAATATATAAAACTCACTTTGCTAGTTGACTTGATGAAAACTCAAGAGCAAGGAGGGTAGCTAATGCACCACCTAAACTATGACCAATCACATTGATATGCCATTTGGACACCACTTCTGAATCAACATCCCTGCCATCATACATATTTATTTGAGATTCATCAACAGAATAAATTGGTACATTTCAGGGTGAAAAAAGACACTGATTTTGATAAGCTTTGGTGAAAAACCTTGCAACCATAGATGCCAACCTAGAACCATCAATTAGATTCATCCAGAGTTATTGCAACCATAGATGCCAACCTAGAACCATCGATAGCAGGCCCTCGCAGACTCTCAATAGTCTAGGTTCCTAGGTTCAGGGCTTCATAGACTTTTGAGTCTAAGGTCTCTTGGATCTAGGGATTGGCTTGCAATGGGCTTCTTCACCAAAGAACTTGATGCATGAAACTTTCTCTTCTTTAAGGTAATGTACTTTTATTTTTTTATTGTATCGATACTCTTTTGCTTATGTAGGTGATGTCTTCCTCTGGTTCATTTGGTTTTGAAGCTTCATTGCCATCTTTGATACATCCACTGCTAAAGAAGAAATTTCCTCAAGAAAGAATATTAGTAAAGCCTGAAGACCTAACTATAAAGGGGTGATATCTCTACTTTCCTTGTAGAATGATCAACACACTTATGATTGTTATTGATGAACTTTTGACAAGTCCTTGTTGTCAATACAAAGTTAAGTAGGAGTAGCTCATTGAATCTCTCCAACCAAGTTGAGTTATTGTAGTTCATATAGTGCTTGAGTCCTCTATTTCTTTAGAGAGTTTGCTAGTCTTCTATAAGTCATAGAGAATAAGCATTCATTTATGAAAGGGATAAGATTGCTCTTGACTTCTTTAAGGGAGCTTGTTGCAAAGATTTCTACACACATGAGTGGATGTCTATAACCAAACTTCTCATGGTGACAAAGTTCTTAAGAGGTCTACCATCTTGACATGTTGTCATTTGTCCAAGAGGTTGGTTCCTCGTATTATGTGGAGAAGAGCACCTTGATTATAGAGATAGAGTTAAACATGCTCCAACTAAGAAATAGACTGAGGCAGAAATTGGCAGATCTAGTTATTGAAGTGATGCTTATGAATTGAATAAGTCATTTTCTAACAACCAAAGGATTCAAGTCAAAGTTTACATGACTTTCGCTAACAACAAGAAACCCTATATTGATGTAATATCTTACACCTTTGAGGAGGAACGACAAGGAATAGAGGAACAATAATAAAATAAGGTGGAGAAACACTTTTCCTTAACCTCCAAAGACAATACTTTAGCAAGGAGTAGTAGGAAGATAGTGAAGCACTTGTAATGCAAAAGCTCAGCATGGTGAGTTGAAACACTTGAAGGCAACCAACAAGCAAGAGATACAAGTCAATGTTAAGTGATAACACAACTTGTAGAAGCATCCATTGCTCTTTGTAAAAATATATTTAATCATGCAAAACTCTAAGAAGTGGTCATTCTCTTGTAAATGAAACAAGCTCTACATTGTAGTCAAATGATGATGGAAATGGACTTGATATTTCATTCTTTTTCTTCTAAGAGAGAAATTCTCATATTTGACATTTGTTTTGCCATTCACAATTTAGGCTCATATGGGCTAGGAGCGTTACAATGCAAAAGACTTTTTTTTTTTTCGTTCATAGTTTAGGCTCATGCGGGCTAGGAGCATTACAATGCAAAAGATCTTTTTTTTTTTGTTTTTGCCATTCACAGTTTAGGTTCATGCAGGCCAGGATCATTACATTACAAAAGACCTTTTTATTTTGTTTTTCCTGTTCACAATTTAGGCTCATGCGGGCCAGGAGCGGTACAATGCAAAAGATCTTTCTTTTTTGTTTTTGTCATTCATAGTTTAGGCTCATGTGGGCTAGGAGTGTTACAATGCAAAAAAATTTTGTTTTTACCATTCACAGTTTAGGCTCACGCGGGCTAGGAGTTTTACAATGCAAGACTTTTTTTTTTTTTTTTTTTTTTGCTGTTCATAGTTTAGGCTCATGCAGGCCAGGAGCATTACATTACAAAAGACCTTTTTTTTGTGTTTTTGCCATTAACAATTTAGGCTCATGTGGGCCAGGAGTACTACAGTGCAAAAGAGTTTTGTTTTTGTTTTGTTTTTTCCATTCACAATTTAGGCTCATGCAGGCTAGGAGCGATACAATGTAAAAGACCTTTCTTTTTCGGTTTTGTCATTCACAGTTTAGGCTCATGCAGGCCTAGAGCGTTATAATGCAAAAGAGTTTTGTTTTTGTTATTCACAGTTTAGGCTCATGCGGGCCAGGAGCGTTTCAATGCAAAAGACTTTTTTTTTGTTTTGTTTTTGCTGTTCATAGTTTAGGCTCATGCGGGCCAGGAGCATTACAATGAAAAAGACTTTTTTCTTTTGTCATTCATAAATTAGGCTCATGTAGGCCAAGATCATTACAATGCAAAAGACTTTTTTTGTTTTGTTTTTTTCGTTCATAGTTTTGGCTCATGAGGGCCAGGAGTGTTACAATGCAAAAGACTAGGGGTAGTATTTCTTAAGGTACTTTCCATTAATGGGCACAAGATGTAGAACCATTGGTATGACAAGGAGATAAGCACCATTAGTGTAGATTTCTTTCACCACGTGAGACCCATCCTATTTAGGGTCAAATTTACTCCCTGAATGGTGTGAGAGAACAATAGGTCATTGAACAAAAAGGACAAGATCTCCTTTCTGAAAGGTGCGTAGACAAACCTTCTTGTTGAATGCACAAGCCAAACGAGCTTGGTAGCACTCTATTCTTTGTTGAGCTTCTAACCTTTTCTCGTGTTGTGCTTCAAGCTCAGCTAGTTGTGGCTTTGCATTTTTCATCTTCTGTAATTCCCTCTTGGATAGCCATCCTTAGGAAATTCATTTGTCTCTCTAGGGGAAGCACAACTTCTACACCATATACTAAAGCAAAAGGAGTTGCATTTGTAGCGGTTAGGTAAGATGTCTGATAAGCCCATAAGGCCCCATTCAAGCGTTCATGCCAATATTTCTTGGACTTGGACACAATATTCTCAAGTAATTTACAAAGAGTTTTGTTAAAGGCCTTTACAAGTCCATTGGTTGCTGCATTGTACATGGTTGAAAATCTCTGCTTAATGCCAAACTTGTCACAAAACTATGTCACCAATGCTATTAAGAATGGCTTCCTGTTATTTGTGATTATGTAACATGGAACACCGTAGTGGTAGAAAATGTGAGTCTAGAGGAAGTTGACAACGTCTCCATTCTTTACTTCTCGAAGAGGAATTGCTTTAACCCATTTGGAAAAGTAATCTATTGTTGCTAGATGAAGAGGTGTTGATGAGAAGACTTAGGTAGAGGACCAACCACGTCAAGTCCCCATGCATCAAATGGCCATGATGCAACTATAGGATGTAGAGGTTCTGGTGATTGACAAATAAAATCCCCAGGAAATTGATATGACTGACATCTTTTGGCATATTCAGTTGAATCTTGTACCATTTTTGGCCAATAGAAGCCCATCCGCTTAAGCCGATCATGGAGATTAGGTCCTGATTGATGAGCACCACAAACTCTAAAGTGTGCTTGGTCGAGCGTGCTTTGGATTTCATCTCCGTGGATACACCTCATGTAGGCATCATTGAAGGAGCGCCTGTAGAAGCTGTCATTGTAGTATAGGAAATGGGGTGCTCAACACCGTATCTCAGCTCCACGCTTGCGATCTTCGGGCAACTTCCCATGCTGCAAGTAGTCAATGAAGGGTCGCCTCTAGTCCTCAACTTATATAGTAAATACAGAAACCACATTACTTTTCTATTTTGTCTCTTCTTGAGGTGGCTTAGGGGAAAGAACCCATTTTGCACAAATGGGTATTGTTGTTGCTTCATCACCCGTGAGTGCTAAGACTACTGCTAGATTGGCAAGGGCATTTGCTTGCTTGTTTTCGCTTCTAGGTACATGTTCAACGGTAGCATGCTCAAACTCCTTCAGTAATTGGATTGCATAATGGTAATAGGGAACTAGGTCATCCTTGCACACCTTATACTCTGTCTTTAATTAGTTGATCACCAACTTCGAATCCTCATATACTGTGAGGTGGTGGATTTCCAAGACAAGAGCCATTTCTAAGCCGATGATTAAATCTTGGTACTCTACCATGTTGTTAAAGCAAAGCTTAGTTAAGACAAATAAGTATGTGAGGATTTCTCTTTGTGGTGAGACAAATACAACACCGGCACCCGCACCATCTTTGTGTTTTATTCCATCGAAAAAATATCCATGCTAGTAAGATATTTATGTAGAAAACCTCTTCATTAGGAAGGTCTTTGGAGAGTTCCTAATCTGTTAGAATAGGGTTATCTGCAAGAAAGTCATAGTACCTATCCTTTTATGGCCTTCTATGGGACGTAGATGATGTCAAATTTTGATAAGAGGAGAGCCCATTTAGCCGGTCTTTTTGAAAGCACAGTTGTGTCATGATGTACTTTAGGGGGTCTACCATTGAGATGATGTGGATAGTATGTACTAACATATAATGGTGTAACTTCTTCGTGGAAAAGATGAGAGCAAGACAAGTTTTCTTTATGGGTGAATAGTTCAACTCGGTTCCTATTTGTGTTTGACAGAGGTAATAGAGTGCATTCTCTTTCCCTTACTGACTTGTGTCAACAAGGCTCCCAATGATTGCTCTTGTGCAACGATGTATAGGATTAACAACTTTTTAGGGATTGGTGCAACAAGTGCTGGGGGTTTGAGGAGGTATTATTTCATGCTCTTTAAGGCATTTTTGTAGGTCTCATCCCACTCAAATGGGACATCCTTTTTCATCAGCTTGTTGAATGGTTGACAACGTCCTGCTAGGTTGGAGATGAGTCGTCGAATGTAAGCTAGTCGTCCTTGGAGACTCTTCAACTCTTGTAGGTTCCGCAACTTTGGCATGTTTTGGATGGTGCCAATCTTTGACTGATCAATTTTATTCCTTTGATGGCGAACAATGAACCCGAGGAACTTGCTTGAGATGACTCAAATTGTACACTTGAGAGGGTTCATCTTTAGTTGATATCTCCTTAGCCTATTGAAGATGCTATGCAAATCATTGAGATGGTTTTCTCTCTTTTAAGACTTGACAACCAAATTATCGATGTTGCATCACACATTAGTACATAACACCGGCATTCCTAAGCCCAAAAGCCATTACATTGTAACAGTAGATCCCCTTTGGTGTTCGGAAGGCCATGAGCTCTTTATCCTTAACGTGTTGTACGAATTTGATTATATCCAGATGAACCGACCATGAAGGATAATGCCTGGTGGCCTATAGTTGTATATACCATGAGTTCAGCGATAAGCAAAGGAAAGTCATCTTTTGGGCAAGCTTGATTTAGGTCTCTAATGTCAATATAGACCCGGATTTGGCCATTCTTCTTCCTCACAAGGACAATGTTTGTAATCCAAGTTGGATACTTCACCTCTTAAATGAAACTAGCTTCAATGAGCTTGTTGATTTTTGCTCCAATTTGCAGAATCAACTCAGGCCAGAATTGACATTGTGCTTGCTTGATTGGTCGTCCCTCATGCCTAATAGAGAGTTGGTGGATAGCAACCTTTGGGACTAACCCAGGAATTTCCTTGTATGTCTAAACAAAGACATCCTTGTGTTCCTGAAGTAGTTTGAAGTATTTGGCTTCTTCTTCAGGGCTAAGGAATGCACTGATGTAGATAGGTCTAGGTTTCTCTTTAGTGCCAAGGTTCAACTCCTTAAGGTCATCTACTGTTGCTTGGCCTCCTTCTTCAAAGGTAGGTGGGGCAGGCTCAAGTTCTTCATCTGAAGAAGTGTTTGATAAATCTTCATCCTCTTCCTCCTCCTCAATGGTGATGTGATTAACCTTGACAATGTCTTCATCTTCAGTTATCTTTTCACTTTGTTCTTCCATGTCTTGTCTTGGTTAAAGGTTGAACTTTGATTGAGGAGATGATGGAGACATGATGATAATAGTCTGTTGTCTAACTATCAAGGACTCATTAGAGGAAACTTCCAAGTTGGCCACCCTCTTCATCCGAGAAGGAACAACACTCCAAGGATCTAACTTTTCCTTTCTAGAAATGGTGCATTGTAGGCTTTGACTTTGTTGTCATCCTTTTTTCTTCATATTGGCTCCCTTGGTCCCTATGTGAGAGAGTACTGAAGTCCTTTATGGTTGAGCAGATGACATTGGAATAGCATGTTGTCCTCCAAGCCTATCGAACACTGATTGTCTTTCTCTTAGTTTTCCTAGCCAGTCGAAGACTGAACTCTGTTGTGTATGCTTCTTTTCCTTCTTGTCTACCACTTCTACGATGATGTGGTTGGATGACGCCTTCCTTTGTGAAATTTGAGTTGGTGGATTTCAATGGTATCCTAAGCCAACATTTTGCTGAGGGATGTGGGAGCCTAGACTTTGTAAAGTTCTTTGCATCTTTGTTATGCCATAGGCTTATCCACTTGTAAGGACTGGCTCAAGGTCCCCTAACCGACAATTTTTACCTTCTATGTAGCCTACCTTCTTGAGGATATTATTAGCATTGGGGTCAAACCACCATTCTTGATGTTGCCTTACTTTACTGGTTAATGAAGCTCTAACAAATCCCTTTATTGAAGGTTTAGAAACCACTGACTTTGATGTTGTGGAGATTGGAAACACAAGATCCTTCTTAAGAACTTCGATGTCACTCCTTGATATTGGTGTAGTTCTTGGTGCAGCCATTACCTCGAAAGGTAGTTGCCCTTCCCTTCTCCTCGTCTTTGGGGTGTAATGAAGGACAGGGGCTGATTGGTTATAAGAAGAGGAAGTTGATGGTGGAGTTGTTGGCAAGGTAGTTTATGCATGTTGGTTTTGTAGAAATTTCTTGTCACCATTCGAAGACGCATTTTCTTCTTCATGTGTTGTGTTTTCCTTGTCCTTCCAGACCTTCATTGTGGAAGGTTTTGACATAGAGACCGGAAGAGCTTTTGAGATGACCTTGTCAGCATAGAACTTTGCATCAGCAAAATATGCTTCGTCTTTGTTGAAAGGCTCTAGCTCGGCGATTATTTTCCTCTGTGTTCCATTATGGTAGTATTTGAAGCATTGGTGCTATGTTGAAGGAACCACCCTTGTCTTATGCAACCAATGACGTCCCAAAAGTAGTTGGTAGGATGTCTTGGCATCAATGACATGTAGAAGTGTTGAAAATTTCAAGTCCCCTATTTTTATCTCAACACACACCATGTCCACAACACGTTGTCCCTTTTAATTGAAGCGTTGGATTGTCAACTTGCTCTTTAACAATTCATGCTTGTCAATCCCAAGTTGTTTCATAGTGGAGACTGGCATAATATTGACGGTAAATCCACAATCAATGAGGATGCATGACATATTCTGTTCATGAACATATCTAGCAACATACAAGGGTCTGTTGTGTGGATGTGACCCATGTTGTAATGGTGATGTTTCCTCTTCATCGACTGTCACCATGTATGCTACTACACAATCCTTTGGGAAAAGTTCTCTAGGCATGAACTCCTAAAGGATTATTAGAGTTGGATGAGGATGTTGAAGCACTTCCTCCTCACTAGCTGGTGGCACTTGAGGTGCTTCCTTCTTGGGCACTTTCTTCTTTTTGGAGGCATTGTATACTCGCCGCCTTCTAGTCTGCTTTGGTCTGGTTGATGCAGGGACGACGGGACGAGGAGCCTTGTTCTTACGCTAAGAGACAACGGTCCATCCAATCTCGTATTAAAGAGATGTTTCTTAGTCATTAGAGTAGATAGAGATAGTCTTGTCCCATTTGAAATGATTCCTTCGGGTTGGTGTTGTACCTTCTCCTTGGGTTTCTTTTTGGTAAAGGTGGACCATCCATCTTCTATCTCATTTTCTAAAATAGATGACTCTTCCCAATAGCCCAGGTCATCAGCCATCAGCTCATAGAGAGTTGGGATGTTGGGATTCCCGAACAATGGCATGTTAGGATAAACATAAACTGTGGTCACCTCTTGATCAACAATAAACTGGATAGGAATTGCCCCCTCTAGGAGGGATGTTGTAGGAAACAACATTGTTGGGGGTCCAGCTACCTTGCCCCTAGTCTCCATAATTTGAGGAGAATCCACTAAGTTGTGTTGTGGTGTTGACTTCCTTTTTGTGGGTGTAGAGTTCCTTGAGGTCTGGACGTTTACTATAGCTTGAACAGAGGAAGAAAGACCAGTTGTGGGTCGCAATGGTACTGGGTCAAATGACCCAAAAGTCACCATAGTGATGTTAGTAGAAGCAAAATTGTCACCAAGATCTAACTTAATCTTTCCTTGTTCTGCTAGATGGAGTATTTTGTCCTTTAGGGCACAACACTTTCCAATTGGATGACTTATCATCTAATGGTACTGGTAATACTTGGGGTCTGTTACACATCCTTGCTCTTCAAGTCGCTCGGGCGGTGGAAGCTGGCTAAGCATTTTTGGAATGTCTGAGTCAGGGAATGGATGTCTTTCTCTTCTAGTTCCTCCAGAGTAAGCCTAGACTTCTCTTGAACTTGGTTTGCAAAAGATTTCACTTTGATATTCGTCTTTTTCTTCTTGTTGGAGATCTTAACTGGTGCAATGGTAGTATTCATGACTTCCTTTCCTTCGGAGGAGGAGGAGGAGGTCTTAAGGTCCTTCTTGACTTCCTTCTTACCTTCCTTCTTTTCACGAGGATCACTTAGTTAGGGATTCCCATGCTTGGCTATCTGGATCTCCAAGTCATGAGCTCAAGTAGGTAACTCTTTGAAGGTAGTAGGCATGTTCCCTTTGAGGCTATAGAGTAGTCCCAATGCATCCTTTGAACGCATGTGTCTATAGTAGAGGATTGACTAATTTGTTCCTTACACTGAAGGGTGAGGTTTCTCCACCGCTCGATGTAGTCAATGAAGGACATCATTTTTTTGCCTTGTAGTGGAGAGTTCTGGAAGTCCAATAGTTCATCGTGTATAGTAGAAGTGAGTAAGGAATTTCCTCTCAAGCTAGTCCCAACTATCAATGGAGCTTGGTTGGAGGTCAGTGTAGCAATCAAATGCTAGACTTGAGGGAGCGAACATACTGCTTCACCATTTGGTCGCCATAAGTTCCCACATTGTTGCAAGTCTCGATGAAGTGGGATATGTGTTGCTTGGATTTCCCTTCTCGTCGAAGTGCTAGAAGTTATGAGGTTGGTAACCGACTGGCATGCACATCTCATCAACGCAGCGAGTGTATGGTTTGGCATACACTAGAGAGGTTTATGAAACTCCTCTATATTGAGCGCTTATGGTGTCAGCGGTCATGTACTGGAGTTGTTGCACCATCAGAGAAGTGACATAGACTTGGGTGGTGTCTAGCAGCATGTTCTATATTGTGACACGATCATGCTCCTTTTGTTGCTACTTCAATTGCTCTTGGAGGTTAGGAATCGTTAGAAGAGTGAATCTTGGAGGGTGAAAAGGTCCTTGACTGGATTCTGCTTGGCAGTTTCATATCTCTAATTTGTTCATCAAGAAGGCAATCTAGAGATCCTTCTCAGTGTTGGAGCTCTTGAGGTTGTCAATGGCTTCAGCCATCTTCTGGAGCCATTCTTCCATTGTCGTGGCTTCTGTTATCATCACCGGTATGACACCATTAAAAGTAGAGTAGGAGTTGTGTGATGGAGATGAGTAAAACTCCGTCCTCGACGCAGTGCTGGATTGGTCATTAGGGAGAAAGTGTTTTTTTCCCTTCACATCTATGTTTGGAGAGTTGAAAAGGCTTTCCTTCTGCAGAGTAGTCGCCTTGATGATTTTTTTGTGTAGGAAGCTCCACTAGAGACAATAGTTGTGCTTTGTTGGATTTCACCATGGCATGTGTGACAGGACAGTTGTAGGAAGAATTGAAAGCGCTAGAGGGCTTGCTAGAGGAAGTTGCAGCCTTCTTGGTAGCCATTGGATGATTGTTGTTGTTGTCAACTCGAAAGATGAGAGGAAGAGAGCATCCCACTAGGCATAACAGAAATTTGTCAACACAAATTTTATGTATTTCAATTAGCACAAAATATGGAGACCAATTACAAAAAGTAAATTTGTAATAAAAAAAAAATACAAGGGATTTGAACTCTCTTTGATTTCTACTCGATGACGTGAGCAACCTCTAATTAATGATCGAATTTGGTGAAGACAAGGGCCATCAGCATGTTTCTCATATTTCTTGAAGTGTTGATGTAAATTTCCTTGATTTTGGTGATTTGGGGAGATTTGATGTAGATTTCTTCACTTCGGGCTTCGCGCTTGATCTACTGTGAAGGTTACTTCTCTATGAAGGGCCCTTTTATGAGGCTTTATCTTCTTGGGAGAGCTTGAATCCAAGTGTATTGTTGAGAATGAAGAAACTTTTCCCTTATTTCTTCTCTCTTGATCTTGAAGTTGTTAGAATTTGTAGGAGCTTGTGGTTGCTTACAATCCTCAAGTGTTGGTGTGTAAGAGCTTCTTGCAATGTGATTCTCCAAAAGGAAGGCTCTTTCTTCCTAGGCAAGGCTATTTATAGCTAAGGATGAAGGCTGTCATCTCAGCCCACTTAGCTAACCGATCCATGTGAGTGGGGTGTTGGGTTAGAGTTAACTCCCATGCATGTATCATTATGTAAGAATTAGTGGTCTTTCCAATAAGACTAGCCTATTACAATAAGAGATGGGCCAGATTGGACTTAATACACTTTGATCTTTAGGCCATCAAAACATATTTATGTAGACTTGTGCCATGGAGGCCTATACTATTTAGAGCCTGTCATGTAAATTAAGCCCATTTATTTGGGTTAAATATTCACATGTCTACAAATGCCCCCTTGAGTACGAGGTGACAAAGTTCGGTGCGGCACTGATGCCCTCGAAAATGTTGATATCCATGTTGGATGATTGTTCAACTTGGCCATTTAAGAAGACTTTTGTATAACTTAGAAGTATGAAGGAGAGATTGCATGTTAACCTTTAATCCACTGTAATGGCTGAAAGTTTTTGAATCGTGATGCACATGGGATTCAAGGATGTCATACTATTCATTTGATTTACCAGACCAACAAATTTACAGGTCCCGTGGTGAACGCCAATGTCCCACTTATCTGGTTGCTCCACTAGTCAACTAATTTGATAGTGATTAGAAACTCCATGTGTTCTACCATTCTTGGAAAGTATCATGAATAGACTTGGCGTATTGGAATTTTAGTAAAATACAAAATCTCCATGTTTTCCTGTATAAAGAGACACCATGACTTGATGTTAGGGTTTTTACCTCATAGAGACCACTGTTGAATTTTTTGAATTTTCATCGAGAACCATCCCCCTCTTGTGTAGTTGTAGGCCGTTACCGGTATTGAATTCCATACAGTTACTCTCAACTATAGCTTGTTGTGGAGATCAAGGTTGTAGTTTGAAACCGTTCACAAAGTGTCATATGTGCTTTCTTGGTGGAAGTGGTTGCTTGCCAAAGGGACCAAGTTTTGGAGATTGAGACGGATTTCTACAAGAAGACAAGAGTTGTCGTTTATTGCTGCAGGTTTCCGCTTCGGATCCATTCTCTTCAGGTTTGTTCTTTTATGTATTTTCCATGTATTTCACAACATTTTCCATGTATAATATTTTCTTATGATGTTTTCAACATCTTATATTTGAATGATTGATATTTCCATCTATACCATCATTTTAAAATCTTGATATTAATTACGATATTCTAGAGTAATTGGAATTTGCTGTACTATTGAAAAATTTTGCATATTACTTGTGTAATTGATACTTTAAGTAGATATATTCATAATCCAATGATAAGCATTGAAGTTCGTTGATTACCATACTTAAAGGTACTATGGATTATGGCTTATTTTATTGTATCTATCCTTCTTTTAGAAGGTTTTTGGTGACATAAATTCAAATTCTAATTTAGAATCAGTTTTTATATTTTATTTGTGTTTCCATACTTAGTGTGGGTGTACTATGTACTAAAATTCTTTTCAACAATTTTGTATAATCAAATTTAGTGCAAAATCATAATTTCATTGCTTTAAAAATATGTTTGAATTGAAATTGAATGGTTAAGAATTCTCTTAGTCAAAATTTCTCTATGTAAAAAATGATTTCCTTTTATTTTACTACATTGTTGTAGCAAGTTGTTATTTTTCAAGAAAAAGAGCAAATCTTACATCGAAAAGGTAGGTATATTTTAATTAAAATATAATATAGCGATCCTTTGACCAAAGCTCTTTCGGTTTCATAGGTCATTAGTGATGAAAACTCAACATATGCAAGGTGGAGATCCCATGAACTAGGTTCAAATGGGAAGAACGAAGTCACTAGATGATTCGTTGAGCACTACAAATATCTACTTTTTATCTCTATCTCATTTTAAGGTGCAAGTGGAGATCCCATGAGCTTGGAGGTGAGGCCGCCTCTTATGGGAGCTTAGGTCGATCTCTAGTAAGCTTATGAAACTAGGATGGTGCGGGCCATAATAGTGTCACCCCCGTTGGACTTATAACAATTATGCAATATCTATGTAGGTAGTAAATTTAGCAGATCTATATTAAAGAATAATGGTTTAAAGGCTTATTTTACCAAGTTTCTAAAGGTCTTGACCTACATATCCAAAGTGTTGGTTCAAAGTCTAAAAGACACCAACATTATTGCATTCTTGTTTTAGAATTCTAACTGGATATCATTTGTTTACATTAAAACTTTTAAATCATTTGAAAGATTGTTGCATTTTTTATTTTTTGTGTATGTGATTAAAAAGTTTTAAAGGAGCATTTTTATCTTTTTATTTTTTCACATGCTTACAAATTTTAACACATCTGTAATTTATCTAAACTGTTCATGTAGTGGAGCTTGGTAATGAAAGATATCAGTTTTGTAGTGGAGAAACTAGTCATGGTGATAGTAGCATCATTACAAACTGTTCAAGATGCTTGTAGGAGAAGGGAGAAAGGATAAAATGTAATGCATTCTCCCAAAGAATTGTTTTTCTTTTCAAGGAGAAGAGGGGAAAAGGAGAAGGTTTCCCTACCTTTCTCTTCCTTTCACTATCTTTTCTTTTAAACCAAACACAACCTATTGAAAAAAAAACAAAGAAGTTCATTTTGAGATTACTTTCTTGAGTTGGACCACCATTTGTAAGACGTGTCAACACATCCTACAGTTGGGCAGAAACTTTCCCAATATTTTACTTGTCACAGGTGAAAGAAGCCATTGTCACCCAAAATTTTCTTTTAGTCCTCACAAGCAAAGCATAAAAGAAAAAGGAGTGGGATCTGCTAACAACCAAAAGGGTATTAACATGCTGACAACATCTAATACTGCAGCGCATTCAAAAACATTTCCCATGAATGACAACATATAGGCGTTATCATAATCAATTTGCTACCCAATAACACTTCCCACATGTTTGCCTAATGATGATCAAATTCACCAAATAAGGAATGCTGGTCTATTGGGCACCTCGGACTAGGGCTCGTTCTGCACGAGATGAGAACCTATATACAAGTTAGAGGTAGGTTGGAACAGGGTTCAAAGTATCAATACATACCAGTTCATATTGGCCGATATGTATCGTATTGAGAGCACTCCGATACACTCCCTATAGAAGGTGTATCGAGGTTCTAACCGGTTCAAGGGGCAGAGGAAACTTAAACCTGCTCCCATGAATCGGTTTTGAAAAAAAAATAATATATTGATACTGCCCGATACACCCCTACTGACATATTGAATGTATCGATATTTAGAATCTTGAGTTTAGAAAGCCCGGAGTGAATTAAAGATAGTAAATGCAACGTAATTACTATGTATAAGTTGGGGCACTTGTGTCAACCAACACATAGTGATAATGGCTAAGACGCCTGGTAGATCAATAAGACACGTTTAGATGATTCATGTGCCACGTTCAAGTGTACATGGATTAGATGTTGTCAGCTTGGTTGTGTTATCATGTGCACACGGTGCAGCTCGATTGTATTTCTTCTGATGTTAGCTTAGCTTAGCAAGGTGTGTTTTTTTGTACATTCAACTCAGCTTGGGTGCTGAGCTGGTTATTGTCCAGCATTGCCGAGGGAGTTCGGATCAAGTTCGGAGGCCTATTGTTGGTAGTTAGTTCAGCCCTCATCATGACTATGCATAGGAGACGGGATCTGTTCCTCACAAATGGGCGCCTCACAGGCACTTCTACCGTGCAGAGGAGCAGATTAGGCCTCTATGCATAGAGAACTACAATTACACATTGGGAACAATTCCCTTGTCATTCATAGGGAGATGTTCCTGATGTTCCTGATACAGAGCTGTTGTGATCTGTGGGTAGGTACGTGGGGGAACAATCAGCTGGATTTCTTACTAACTCCCTTCTGTTAGATATTGTGGACAGGCCCAATGCAGATTTCTGATTTCCACTGTAGAGCTGTAAACATCCACAAATGTCAAAAACCCCCTCTACACACCAATGCCCACCAATGAATTGGCATCAAATCTGACCTGGCACCCACCCCAATTGTACTTTGGGCCTAAAACTTCTGACCCTGTACTGAATTGTCATTCTCCCTTAAAGAAATTACCTATTTTTATGCATATTATAAACATTCCTAAACAATAAATAAATCTTATGCCTTATTAGGCTTGAAAAACGAAACAAAAATGTATATTTTATTTATACACGAATTCCACTTTCCCATTCTGTCTTCTTAGCCTTTGATATTCAGTATAACTTTACCGTAGTTTTTTTAATGGAAGCCCCTTTTCAATTTTTCAAGGATAAAGAAATAATCTTCAACTGGTTCAGCTTTCCAGGTTGTAGGATTTTTTTTTTTATATGAGAAAAATGTGTTACACAAGACCGTGGGGAAACACGACCCCTAAAGTCACTAAAGCAAATAAAATAAAGATCCCTAGAAAGTTTACAAGAATTAAAAGAAAAAATAGAGTGAGGAGAAGACACTGCCACGTCTGAACATGTGCTGTATGTAACATACACCTCTCTCCAACGATTCCTTCGGCTTTAAGCATCCCGAGATGATGCTCTTAAAATTCCACATGGGAGATATCTGCCCTTTTAAACAGCAAATAATGATCTTCGAATCACCCTCAATCGTAATTACACGATCATTAAAGTTAAGGGCCTGATTATGAGCTTCCCAGACTCTATCCACGCTACAAGAAAAACGGCCTAGGCCGGCGGTCAAATTTTAATTAAAACAGGGATAACGTAATGCGCCATGCATCCCGACGTTTGTTATTAACAAATAAAATTAAAAATAATAAACAAAATTAAGATATAATTTTAGGGGTCCCGCCAAAACGGTTTTAGTTGCGCCAAGAGAGGGGGTCGTCAATACCAAACAATGAATCTCTCGCAAAAAAAAATTTTGGTTTCCATGAATCACGATGCATTACCTTCTTGGTTTCTATGAATCTCTCTCTCTGTTTCTCAGTCTCTGCAACTCTCGCCTTCAATCGCGTAAAGCAAGTTCAAAATCCTTGCGTGTCCGAAACTTTCACAGGGACTCCAAGTTTGTTTAAGAGCTTGGGGTTGGGTAGGAGATTGATAGTGGCCAGAGTGAGTGCAGCAGAGATAAGTTTGGTGCTGCCTCTTCTTCCATGTTTATGAGGAGTGGTCTCTCTGGGAGTCAACCTGGGAAAGCCTAGCGAATTCTTCGACGGCATATTCGACTGCATCCATGAGATCACTGCTGCTCTCCCCTTCACTAGGATGATCGATTCCTCAGCTTACAGAGTCGATACCATGTCCCGTCTCGCCCAATGGAAGATCGACAGCTTGGCTTCCTGCACGTAACGGAAATCCGATCCTTTCAAGATGGGCAACTGGAATTGGTGAGACATCCAATCAATTCTTGCCTTTCCCCAATTTCAACAAACATTTCGAATGATCATTTCATTATCTCTCAAAGATAGAAAATTGCAATTATTTCTTTTCAGTTCAATCCATTCTATTCTGTATACAAAGTTAAAAAATGAAATGACCTTTTTTTGTGCGCTCTCTCTCTCTCTCTCTCTCTGTGTGCGTTGATCTTTGTAACATTTTTTGTCTTAGAAAGATGGAATTAGAAGAATTAATCCTTATGTTTTTTTTTTCTTCAAAATTTTCTGGTCTTGAAGGCATTTATCGGAAGAGAAGAATCGGGTATTGTCCATTAAACTACACCCAGAAATATCAAATCTAACGAGAGACAACCCCCCAATTGCATCCTTCATCATTCTAGTCATATGTTCTTTGGGAGATTGAAAGCCACTGGTTCATCCGGGTAAGTGCACAATATTTGTTTACTTACTTTTTACTTGAGCCTAATTAGTTAAGTTCCCCTTTTTTCTAAAACAGCATATCCATGGCAAAAGAACAACTTCTTGCTTTCTTCGTGAACTTATTTCATGTTACTTGAGATTGCAGGAATAACAAACAAACAGATAAAAAGTAACAACGATTTTTTTTGGGTGATTGATACTCCGTTAACCGGGAAGTTCATTATTGACGTCGAGTTCCTTGATTTGAAGATCTCATCGCCAAACGTATGATTCTCTCTCTCTGCCATCTTTTCCCTCAAGTGTTACCCCCCCCTCTCTCTCTCTCTCTTTTTCCCAGTTCAATTCTGTTCTACAAAAGAAAAATACTAAGTTAGTATTACTAACAGATAGAAGGTTGATTGCTGTAACAAATAAATAAATGCCCTTAACTTTTATTCTGGATGAATTTTGAAACTTCTGGTCTTACAATTGCAAGTTTGCAGCATCAGAGGAGGACTATAATCATCTGAAGTATCAATCTTGCATATAACCTGAACATCTCATGGCACCTTTTCTAAATTAATGCTGATAGTTCAGATGATTGCTGTCCAACCAAGTCTTGTCCCAAAAGATTTTTCATATAGGAAAGTTAAATGGAGTTGCATTCTGTGTATGTGTTGCACATTCTGGCTATGAGAAATTAGAGACATTCTGATGCCATTTAAGACTATAGGCTACTCATTTAGCTATGATTTTTAGTCCAGGAAAGCTTTGTTACGTTACTTGCCTGTATTATCTTGTTCCCTTGACTCCTCTCCCGGTTGTGATTTGTCATGTAGTATACAGGCTTTCACAGACATGTCAATTGAAGCTTGCCAGGCTTTCCTGAACTACATCTATGGCAACATCCAACAGGATGAGTTTCTGACCCACCGGCTTGCACTTCTCCGTGCAGGTGAAAAGTACGACATCTCTGACCTGAAAAAAGCATGCAATGAGAGCCTTCTAGAAGACATTGACACTAAAGGCTTCTAAAATTTGCTCAAGGAAAAGGTAATGAAGTGTGCTTGTGTAGTGTTCTATATAATTATTTCCATGCAGATGGATAACTGGGCTTCTGGTGACAGATTTGATGAACATCGACATATCAGGAATCCTTGCATTAGAAGAGCTTCATATGGTTTCTCATGGTATAGAAGCCAAAGATGAACAATATCTGATTGCCCTGAAACCTTGCTTGTAAGGAGTTGCTTCATAAGGAGTTGTTTTCATCAGGAATCCTTGCATTAGAAGAGCTTCATAAGGAGTTGCTTGTAATCCATGTACAGGTAGGGGTGTTTTAGGATTATCAATTCCTGGTTGCCCTGAAACGTTCCAATTATTCCAGCAAGATGAACAATCCGGGGAAGAAGGTTGTAGAAGCCAAAGATCAGGGGATGAAGGCAGTAGCAGTCAAAGATCAAGGGAACAAGAAATTGTCATAGATCAATAAATTGTATTTGAACAATTTGCAAATTGCAAGTGAAAAAACAGTGTTTCAGTTTTCTTTATAAATTGTTATAATGATTAGTCGTTATATTAATAGATTGAGTTTTACATTCAATCTTTTATTTAAGTTTTCATATATCAATTTGCAAGAGTGTATTAAGTATATATTATAGTGGTGGATCAATAAAGTGCAGATATAAAAAAATGTTGAAAATAGCATATAAAAAAATAAAAAACAGTCATCAAAGCCGGTGGTCACCTAATCGCCACCGTAGCTGTACAAAAGGCATATAAGCCGGCGGTTCAGACTGCTGCCTGAAGGGGCAGCCTAATTTTTTGCAAAATTTATGCTGGTGGTCCAGACGCCGCCTAATGGAGCAGGTCAATTTTTTGAAAATAAAGCCGGCGGCCGCCTAAAAGAGCAGGGTTTTTACTTGAACCTACTCCGGCGGTCCTTGGTGTCTATGTCGGCGGTTTAGACTGCCGGCACACATGTAAATAGCAAATCAAGCTGGCGGTCCGCTTTTACTTGTACCGGCGGTTTGTTATGCCGGTATTTATAATATCTTTAAAAAATATTTATTTGTTTATTTTATTTTCGTTGCTGGCAGTTTAGGACCGCCGGTATAAAACAAGATGGCCGGCAATTTTGGAAAACTTCCAGTAATGGCTTAATTTAATGGTCCAAATTGGTACCACATTTACTGGTGGTTTTGAATAGATATTGGGGCGGTCATGACTTTCTCCGATGGTGGCTATATCGGCAAAGAAAGACCGCCGGCTAAAATCAAAGCCGGCAGTTCTGAAGTTTATGCCGGCAGTCACCGACCACCGACAAAAACCTCTTTTTTTTGTAGTGCCATATGGTATCTAACAATCGTTGCAACAGAACAAAATCCATCCCTCAAACGAGAGGCATCAAAATTGATCTTAACTTCACCATACTTGGGGGGATCCAAATAATAAGATTCCGTTTTTTCTATCTATGTTATGTTCAGAATTGTCAATAAGCTCCCGATATTGAGAGAAAGCCTTTCCCACTCTCTCCAAAATATGATGGGGGGGCGTCCTCTTTATTTTCAAAATTTTTCCTATTCCTATACTTCCAAATCTTCCAGAGGATGAATAAACATTTTTCCTTCATAAATTTTTCTCCATTATGTCCTTATGAATTCCAATCCACCAATCAACCATTTGATTACTATCCCCATTAGAACTTATAAGATTAAAATCAACGCAACCCCAAACTTGCTTAGCAATGGTGCTGTCCAAGAAAATATGCTTTAGAGTTCTCTTGGGTATTAATACAATTAACGTTGCATACGAGCCATGAATCAGAGAGGTTCTTTTGGGCATTGATATATAGTTTTGTTGCAAAGCATTCAATTTCCTCCCCTAGACATTAGATTTGTTTTTCTTGTTGCTATTGATGAAGATGTTGGGATGAGTATAGCTTCTATGTTTCTATGAACAATAATGAGAAGGTTTTGGTTTTGTGGAAAATTTGAATTCCTTATGGGTAAAATAGAAAACCTTCAGTTCTAAGCAGATAGTTTGTACAGGCAGGGCAAACAATAGAGACTAAAGATGTGGCTTTAGAATGAGCTGAAGTTGATGGTTGGAGGTGCTATATATCCTATCAATTATCTCCTACTGTGGTTTTTGGCTTTTAGAAGATTCAAATATTGATGGGTAGAACGATAGAATTAGTAGAACTTTTCTAGTGATTGGTATGGATTGTGGTTAGATATAGAGAATTTTTTCCTGATCCTTGGAGAAATCTGAAAGGGGATTTTTGTACGTGAAGGATCAAGCACAGAACAGAAAGTTTTAGAGAAGAAACGAAGGAGAGAATGAGGAAGAAGAATTCAGGCTTAAATCAAATAGTTTTTTTCAAGGATTTTAAAATCTAACCAGACAGCGAATCGGCCAGGGGTCCGGTTCTGAGTTGAATGGTTTGACTGTTCGAACTAAATGGATGGCCCATTCTAACAAAAAAATAAAATAAAATAAAATAAACAGCCAAAATTGTTGGACAATTTGTAGAGTTCGGCCACCCAGGTCAGTGATTTGCTGGTCAAATCAACAGTTTTTAGCGAAATAATAGTTCTAGGGTAAAATAGAACCGGTCTCCCAGTTATTCTAGTCTGACCATTCGATCCGATCTGGTTTTGAAAACCATGGATTTTTTATAAGAAAGGGTTAGTTAATGTATAAAGAATTGATATTTGATGGAGGGTGATTTGGCCCAACCTCGTAGCATAGGGACACGTGTGCGTGACCTGGCTCGACGAACAGCTCAGCCTAACAGCACAACCGTGACTCAACGGGAGGGACCCGTCGAGTCCAACATTGGCCACTCGACGGGTTAAGCGACTCGCCGAGGACTAGCGCCTGACCAACCTTGACTCCCACCAAGTGTGGGAGATCCCGAACTCCTCTCAGGGCCCGAGCTCCCCTTGAGATCCAAGCTCCTCCTAAGGGGCCCCGAGCTCTCCCTTCCTAAGAAGGGAGCACCCCGATTTTTGGCTAAGTGTCCCGAGGGAGAAACACCTCGGGGCAGCACCGTCGAGACTTCTGTTCGAACTTGCTTAAGGCCCGCCTCCAGTGTAGGCACCTCGGCGTACCTCGGCACCTCGGTGCAAGGAAAACCTGCCCCAAGTGGTTCGACGTACAATAGCTCGGCAGGCTACAGGGAGATCTGCCTGACATCCGTGCCTGCCTGACATCCGTACCTACCGGATCCAGTGGCAGGGTTCGGATCCCTTGCCAGGCGGCATTCTGCTTGCCGTCTCTAAAAAGCATGGCACGCCTGTCGAGTCCGTACCTTGCAATAGCAGCCTGTAGCAGCAACCTGCACCTGCCACACCTGCCCTGGCCGTAACGGCTAGGGCAGTGGCAGTTATGCCAGATGTGACCGAGCTCCGATATAAAAGAACCCCAACCCTCATGAAGATAAGGTATTGAAGCTAGCACTTTCAACACTCTTAACTCTCTATATCTTCTTTGAGTTTTCCCCAGAGTTCTAACTTAGCCATCGGAGTGTTCCCTCCGGGAGAGCTCCCCAGGAACCCTTCATTTTCTTCTTCCTCTCAGGTGCCGTCCATCACAGCTAGGAGCCAACTCTCGGCCAGCTAGGAGTGCCCAGATTGTGTTGCATCAATATTTTTTAAAAAGAGTATTTAATGGATGGGTTAAAGTGTAGGTTAATTGTTACACTAAAACCTGACTCCTCTATCGGTTAGTAGAAAGGGATGTAGAGGGAAGTTAAGGATTAGGAAATCCAGATCAGGAAACAATTTTGTGGGTAGCATATCCGGAGTTGTAGGAGTTCTTAGCACATCATTATAAGCAGATCAATAAATCAGAATCATAAACGTGGTAGGAAACATGGTGTTATTTATCAAAATTCATGGGTGGGTTTTTATTAGAGGTGTAAAGTGGGCCGTGTCGGGCCGGCATGGCACGGCCCGTGGGCTGCCCACACTTTGTGCGGGCCGTGCCGTGCTGGCCTACGGGCCATCACGGGCCATGCCATCCTCCCCTATGAAAAATTTGGGGGTTGGCCTGGCACGGCCCACAACCTGGGCCCATGTGGGCCCGTGCCGGGTCATGCCGTGCCACGGGCCAGGCTGGCCCGTGGGCCAAGCCTTAGGCTAGGTTGGACCGTGTATTGGGCCAAAGCTATTTATTTAAAAAAGTTGACAAAAAACTTAAAATTTTAATTTTATATGAATTTTGTGTATAAAATTGCTTATATATGCAATAATTAAATAAATTAGTATAATAAAATAAAAAAAATATTTATTTTATTAATATATTATATACTATATATTATTATATAATTATAATATATATAAAATATATATATGGGTCGTACCGGGTCGTGCCACGGGCTGTGTTGGGCTAGGCTGCGGGCTAGGCTGCGGGCTAGCCCGCGGGCTGCGGGCAGCACAGCCTGCTCGATCGTGCCATGTCGTACTGGCCCGTGGACCTAAAATCCCAGGCCCAGCACGGCCCGCATGGTCATGCCGGGCCTGGCACGGCCCGTAGACCGTTGTGCCAGGTCTTATTGGGCTGGTCCAAGTTCGTGTCGAGCCATGCCGGGCCACGGGCGGCACGGCCTCAAAACTCTTTTCATACCATATCTGCATCATAGATTTTCCCTTATAAGCAAGTGTAATGAGCACTAACAAAAGTGCATGTGCTCATTGAAGGTTCTTGTTGTATGGATTTGGGATATATGCATGGGAATTGCTGTGTCCATACTCCACATGTGGGCCATGGGTCTTATATGCAGATTCCAATCGAAAGCACATGCCCAACCATATATTTATGTATGTGCATCAGTAGATCGACCAAATTATCTTTCCTTGTTGTTAGCTTGCTTTCTTTATGTTTTTTCCTCTTCCTGTTTGGTCGTTTGATTTGTAGAATTGCTCGACTGTGATGGAGGAAGTTTTGGGTGCAATTAGAGTTTCAATGGAGGAGGCAATAAATGCTAGAATGAGTAGCTCTTTCATACCACGGGTAGCGGACGTCATGCGCGGCGATGAGAAAAATAAGCAGTGCTTTGAGCCCTCGGTGGTGTCTTTGGGTCCTTATCACAGCGGTAAACCGCATCTTCAGCGCATGGAGCAGTACAAGTTTGTGTCATTGAAACAATACTTCAAACACGATGACGACTCTGTTCCCTTCGGTGAAGAGGAAGTCATTGCAAGGTGCTTTCAGAACTTCACCAGGGCGGCCATCAACGCCAAGAATTGGTACGAGATTGCGGTGCCTGAGAATGAAGAAAACCCGTTTGTGTGGATGATGTTTCTGGACATCTGCTTCCTCTTGAACTTCATGGAGCAGGCCGTCGGCACTAAGACGCCAAGCTCGGAAGTGGCCGGTGGTGATAATAACTTGAGGCTGAGCAGCCAGGAAGAGGCTTTCGTGGTGAGGGATATCATGCTCCTAGAAAACCAGCTTCCCTTTGAACTTGTCAAGACATTTTGCAATATTAAAAGGTCTGTAGAGCCTATACTTCGCGGTGAAGCTGGGGAGGGGCGGCAAATGTACAGAAGAATGATGTTGGAAATAGACCGATCCGTCCCGGTTGCCCAGCAGCAGCAGCAGCAGCAGCAGCAGTCCAGACGGTCGTCTGGGACGTCTCATATGGAGCCATATGCTCTGATGAATGCATTTGTTGACAAACTCATTAGGCATTATAGTCTCGAAAAACAAACCCCAACATCATCGTCGTCATCAGCAATATCTTCCAGTAATCCTAGCGCTCAAGTTCAACCAAAGCACCTTCTTGACCTCCTCAGAAGGAAGATCATCGGCGAGGAAAGCACCAGCAACAATTCTGATGAACAACAATCAACCGGCGGCCAGTGGTATTCATTCCGTTCTATCAAGGAACTCAAAGATGCAGGTATCAAGTTCAAGAAGACCGGCACAAACCAACTGAAGAACATCAGATTCAATAGCAAATTGTTTCGTGGGGAGCTCTATCTTCCTGTGATCATGGTGGATGACTCAACCAAATCCAGGCTGCTCAATATTATCGCCTACGAGATGGGGCAAGGCGGTCCTCCCGACCGTGCGGTCACGTCCTACGCCTGCTTCATGGACTCCCTCATTGATAGTGCGGAGGACGTGAAGGAGCTGAGGTCGGGAGGAATTCTGCTCAACGCCCTAGGTAGCGACGAGGAGGTGGCAGATCTTTTCAATACATTGACGACCGGTGTTACGCCTGAGCCTGGTGCATATGCTCATGTGAAGAGCTCCATTGAATCTCATTGCATGACTGAATGGAAGGTATCCTTGGCAAACCTCTATCATACCCATTTCAATAGCCCTTGGACGACGATAGCCTTTATTGCAGCTCTGTTCCTTCTCATCCTGACTATCTGTCAAACTTTCTTTGCTGCCTTCCCTCGAGAAGCAGTGTTTAAAAACTGATCAGATGACTCGGCTCAGTTTCTAATATATTAATTTCCTCTAGTTGACTCGGCAAGATTAATTATTAATTTCTTGTTATATTCTTACATTTTTATGTCTTTGTCTCTGTGTGTATGCATAGAATTACTCTTTTGTATATTGGGATCGAACTTTTATGTAATTAATAAATATATTGGTGGATCTTTTGTCAATCCATTTGAAACCACCCTCAGCCTCCGTCCATTTTCTGTTTAAGGGGGTATTCTGTAGTGTGGATGAGAAATTAGTAGGTGTGGATTGGTCCACACCACACTCTGTGGAATGGATCAAGTCACACCACATCACAGTCTACAACTGTATTGAACTATGGATAAATTGTGTGGATCAGATCAGTCCACACCCACGGTGCCATTTTGTAGGAGTGGTGTGGATCACACACTCTTTTGATTTTATGTATTTTATATACATTTTATTGGAGATCTACACAATTGATCATAAATGTCTAATGTTTGCATTTCATATGGTAAATAAATTGAAAAAAAAGGCATCAATATGTAAACAACAATTGCATTTTTTAAATAATTAAATTATTTTTTTAAATATTATTTTATTGATAAAAATATTAAAAAATTAATATTTAAATAATAAAAAAAGAGTTGAGAAGGAGAACCGTTGGACTTGTGCTAGAATTAACATTAAAAATTATTATTTTATTGATAATTTATTAAAAATTAAAAATTTAAGAATTATTAAAAGATTAAATAAAACGAGAGTAATTGGATCAATGTAACACAGGTGCGTTGCATTGAAACCTTCCCATTAACTGTCCACACCATAGTATGGACCATCTACGAGAAAATACTGTGGACAATAAATTGGGGTGTGGCCCGTCCCTATCCACACTATTTTGTAGATGGGACCATCCACACATAGCAGAACACCATATTTTATCATGAACATGACCAAAATGGTCCCATCCAGGATATTTACACACTACCGAACACCACCTAAAGTAACAAAAAAGTTACAACACAAACAATACAAATATTGTAATAGAAGGTTAGAAATGCATATAAATGATATGAGGGGTGAGAGGATATTGAATATCTTTTGGTTATAGGCTTTGCGATAATACCCAATTTTCGTAAGTACTACTTAATTCTCATTGCAACTAACTTAATGAGATAGGGTTTGGAGTCCACCCCTATCTCCAACGACTAACGAACTTATTTAATGGTTAACACAAAATGTTTGGGGGAGACCAGAACTAGGAGGCACAACATTGTAAGAACAATGAATGAGAATGCAATAAATATTTTATACTTGTTCGGACATTGATTTTAATCTTTTTTAAGGATGGTGTGGAGTACCTGCTATTATAAATGTTTTTCTTTTTTCCTTTCGAATGGATGTTAATAATGCTTTTTTCCAGGGTGATCTTGATAGGGAGGTTTACATGAATTTACAACTTGTTTTTTCTTTAAAGGCGAAGAATTTTGCATATCAACTTTGAAAATCTATACATGGGCTAAAGCAAGCCCCTTACAATTGGTTTGATAAATTTTCTACCACCCTCAAGTATGTTAGTCTAAACATAATCTTGTACTAAGTACTCTTTAATCGTTTCATCCTCAAGATCCAGCATCACTATTTTTCTTGTTTATGTTGATGAAATGCTCATTACTAAGAATGACGATTTAGTGGAGGTGGCGGCCCAGCACAACCCGACACGAAATTGGACTTGCCCGGCCCATCTCGGCACGAAGGCCCACGGGTCGTGCCAGGCTCGGCACAGAGGTCCATTCCTTACTGGGTTGGAGGTTCGAGGTCCACAGGTCTAGCCCGCAACACGGCCCGTCATGGGCCAACACGGCATGGCCCACAGGACCCGGCCTGTCCAGAATATAGTCGTTGCCCCCCCCCCCCCCCCCCAAGGGGCCCAATGGCTAGTTTCAACTTTTTGGGGGGTTTTTTACAAAAATACCCCCAACAACTATAAACAATGACCAAAATGACATAAATGGCCCCCAACAACTATAAAAAATGACATAAATGGCCCCCAACAGCTATATAATAGTTAGTCTAGGGGGGATTTTTGGGTAAAGTTATAAATTACTTTACAATGACCAAAATACCCCTCCCACCAACTAAATAACAGCTAATTTTTTGGGTATTTTGGGCAATTGAATTATGTTCAATTCCTATAAATAGCCCTATCCTCCATCATTTTCATCACACCAATTCAACAATTCTCTTAATCTTTTTTTTTTCTCTCTCTCTCATACTTCTACATTCTCAATTCTACAATTTGAGTAATTCTGATTAGCTAATTGTTTGATTCTGCATTCTCCAATTCTCAAGTCTCAACTTTATTGAAGTTTCAACTTTCAACAAGAAGAAGGCTTGCTCAACCAGCTCAAGTATCTCAATTTGGGAGGCTTGGACGTTGAAAGGCTTCAACTGTTGAAATCAAGTTAGGATTTTGAATTAGTAGTCCGGGTAAGTCAAGTTAGATTAATTTTTAATCTTTTTAGAATTAAAAAAATGGCTAGCTCTTCTGAAAACTGATTCCCCAACATGTTCACCATTGATGATATTCAATCGCATCATGATAGTGTTAGCACTGATGCGATTGATATCAATGGAAGTGGAACTTTCACCCCCGATACTAATACTAGGGGAAAAAGAAGGACCTCTAAGTTGAGTCGCTTTGTTTGGAAAATTTTCAAAGTAGAGGATATTAAGGGGAAGGGGAAAATGGCCGTTTGCTAAAAATGTTGAAAGGACTTTAGTTATTGTAGCAAGGGTGGTACGGGTCATTTGAGCAGACATCTATTCACACATGAGAAGGAAGAAGATGAAGGGAGAGAAACAACTCAAACACAAATTGGGAGGGGGAGTAGTTTTGGTACTTTTAAATATTTACAAGAAAAAATGAGACAAGAATTAGCTATGTATATTGTACATGCAGAACAACAATTTATATTATTTGAAGATCCAAATCTTGAAAAATGCTTTTATAATTCTGTAAACCCACAATATAAAAAAGCTTCTAGGAATACTATTAGAATAGATGCTTTAAAAATTTTTTATTCATATAAACAAAATTTAATTTCTTTGTTAGAAAATCTTAATTCTAAAGTTGCAATTACTTCAGATGTTTGGACATCCAAATTTAATATAAGTTATATTTGTGTTACTGACCATTTTATTAATGAAAATTGGCTTTTGAGAAAAAAGAATTAACTCATTATATGACATATGATAATTTTTTTGTGAAACACATACATTTCTTGGCAGTTGTTACTACAGGTCGAGAACCTACTAGTTTCTCTGAGGCAATGACTGATGCTTGGTGGCGCGAGGCTATGCACCAAGAGAGACAGGCTTTGGAAGACAATAGGACATGGACCTTGGAAGACCTCCCACCTGGAAAAAAAGGCAATCGGGTGTAAATGGGTCTACAGAATCAAGTACAACTCTGATGGATCCATTGAAAGATTTAAAGCACGGTTGGTAGTCCTGGGCAACACTCAAGTTGAAGGTCTTGATTACAACGAGACCTTTGCCCCTATGGCTAAAATGGTCACAGTTCGAACCTTCTTAGCAGTTGTTGCGGCCCAACATTGAGAATTGCATCAGATGGATGTCCACAATGCTTTTCTGCACGGTGATCTCCATGACGAGGTCTATATGAAACCTCCTTCAGGTTTTTCGGCCTTCGGGACTGGAAAGGTATGCAAACTCCGGAAATCTTTGTATGGTCTGCGGCAAGCCCCCCGGAACTAGTTCTCTAAGTTAGGTGCTGCCTTGAAAACTTTTGGGTTTGAACAGTCCTATTTTGGTTATTCCTTATTTACATATCGTAAGAATGGGGTTGTCTTGCACATCCTGGTTTATGTTGATGACTTAATCATTGGTGGGAATAACCCGGAGTTCATACGCAAATTTGAACAGTATATGAACCGGTGTTTTCGCATGAAGGACTTAGGTGTTCTTAAATATTTTTTGGGCATCGAAGTGACTCGCGGATCATCGGGGATATTTCTTTGCCAAAGAAAATACGCACTTGATATTATTACAGAAACTGGCTTATTGGGATCCAAACCTGCTCACTTTCCTATTACTCAGAATCATAAACTTGCCCTTGCTGACGGAGCACTCCTGGATGACCCTGAACGATATCGATGTCTTGTGGGCCATTTGATTTATTTAACCATTACACGACCAGAGTTCAGTTATTGCATCCATGTCCTGGCTCAATTTATGCAGTGTCCTCGTGTTGATTATTGGGATGCGGCATTACGTGTGGTTCGTTATCTGAAAGGACGTCCTAGTTAAGGAATATTTTTGCACTTTGATAGTGATCTGCAATTGTATGCCTATTGTGATTCCGACTGGGCGAGTTGTCTTCTAACTTGTCGCTCTCTTACTGGGTATTTTATCATGTTCGAACATTCCCCCATCTCCTAAAAGACTAAGAAACAACATACTGTCTCCCATTCCTCTATCGAGGTTGAATACTGGTCAATGGCTACTGCCAGTTGTGAGTTGAAGTGGCTAAAAGGTCTGTTGTCGTCATTGGGTATATCTCATCCTCAACCTATATGCTTGTTTTGTGACAATCAAGCCACTCTACACATTGCTGCAAACCCTGTCTTCCATGAGCGAACCAAACATATTGAAGTTGATTGTCATTTCATTCGCAATGAGCTCCAACGCGGCACCATTGTGCCTTCCTATGTCCGTATCGGTGAACAAGTTGCCGACATTTTCACAAAGGCTCTTAGACAAAAACAGTTTGATTTTTTCCTTCCCAAGCTAGGCATTCACAATCCTCATGCACCACCTTGAGGGGACGTATTGGACAAAGATAAGGCTCATCCCGGATTTGAAGGCTCATCCTTATCCTGGATTTGTATATTCCCTGTACAGTTAGGATTTAGAAGTTTTAGAAGCTCAGTATTTCCTTTTGGATTAGGAATTAGTTTTTAGAAAGTTTTGAGGAGCAAGAACTCCAATCGAATTTGTATATATATATATATCATAAGATATCAATGAAAAATCAGAATCTTGGGCTTCCGAAAATTTTCAACTTTTAATCTAATGTATGAAAAATTATTAACTTTTAATTCATATTGTTTGACTCTTTTTTCTTTCTTTACTTCGTAAGGTGACTCTTCATTGTTTTACTTCATTATTGCAGCCTGGTAGAGACAATACCGGATTTTTAGTTGTGAAAAGGATAGATAGAGCAATAATTGAGTTCTATCAACTGGAAGATATGTTGGAATAATGTATTTTGCACATTACAGACATAATTTAAATGTATTTTGCCTTACTCAATGGAATAGTGTATTTTTACTAGTCTCTAGATATCTAGAAATTAATTGAATATAACCATTAATTTCTCTGTCATTGCATACTTATTTGAAATCAAAGGCATTCATTAACATTGCACACTATGTATTTGAGGCAAACTTCATCTTTCATCACCATGCATCAACCAGATGCATACATGAAACCTAACATATCCATCTTCTTATGACAACACAACTAATTAGGCCAATACAGAAAACCCAAGACCAAATAGATTCGATAGAATCATATTTTCTTATATGAAATTCCCTTCAAAAGTAATAATTCCCCCCTTTGATTATCTAATATCTTTAACAATAAAGTCATCTGACACCCGTCAAGCATGACTACAACTGATTATGGGTGCATGACTCCATGTCTACAACCTTGTGTGAATTGCTTTGATTGAGACATCTCTTAATTATACGTGTTTTATTATATATATATATATATATATATATATGTGGGGTTGTAATAACGAGGAGCTAAGATTGAGCTGAAATAGTTCCCACATATAACCATCGACGTAGGATTTACAGACGAACCACATAAATATTTCATGTCTCTTTATTTAATCTTTCTCTTTCAATGAATTTACTTTGTCCCTAGAAAGAACAAAGGCCTCCATTTGTTTGCAGTATGATTGTTATTTTATGGTAATTTTGTTTGTAATAATACAATATGATGAGTGAAAAAAAAAAAAAAATGGAGTACTGCAAGTAAAATTGTAATGCCAACAAATCAGGCTTAAAGTATTAGAAAGAGTACTTTTGCACCAATTAATGCAAATAAAATTGTAATGGAAAAGGGTCTCCATTTCTTCCTAATTGAATCTAGCATCTCCTATAAGAGAAAATTTCATGGGCTGTGTAACCAATCAAAGAGTGAACACACCACTAATTTGTGCACAGGGTGTGGGCTCAAGGTGTAAGGATCACTACTTGCGTGTTTTTTCTTGATTGGTCATGTACGTAACCTGTTGCACACGGTTACACGCCTCTTATTTTTTGCAAATCTTGATAGATGTTTTATGGGCTGTGGAGCCAATCATTGTTTCCAGGTCTGCAGCATAAAGTGGAGACTGGATTCATTCCTCACAAAAGCATTCCCACACTGTGCTTACGCCAATGGAGATATTTTCAATGCACAACTGTAATGGAGCAAAATAATTGGTGCCACAGCCCATATGATTTTAAAAACACTTAAATGGAACCATTTTGGCCACTTGATCAAATGGTCCAATCGTCTAATCTGAATCCGGGTCAGATAGTTTTGGGGCCATGATTGGTCCAGTCTGATCGATCCAATCATTTGGTCCGGTTTGATATTCAAAACCACAAATCATATAAGTCATAGTTTTTGAATTGCTGTTGATTCAGATGGTCGGATCGTTGAGTTTGGGAATCGTTCAGGCAATCAGTTTCGTTTTACCCCAAACTCAGTTCCTGACCAAAAACCGTTGAATCGGTTAATAATCTATTGATCTGTGTGGTCAAACCGTCTACCAATCAACTCTTTCAACAATTTTTGATCATTTTTTATTTTTAATTATTTTTTTATTTTTTTAAATTTTATTATAAAAATGAAACGTCCAAAACGATTAAAACATCGACCCAAAAACCGGTGACCATAACAATTCCATTTCCCGATCATTTTTTAAATCCATGATACAAACTATTCAGCTAATCTGCTATCACGTAGAGAAGCCTACGCCACCGGAATTTTTATTTCAATCCTCACCAAAGATAGAACCACAGGAAACTTACAGCAATGAGCATCCACTTTTCTTTGAATATGTGCTTGCACATTATGCAAGCAAGTCATAAAGGTATCAATAATTCGAACATTAATTCCCAAACTGCTGGATTTTATATGTAGATTCCAATCCAAATTATAATCACACACTCGCAGTACTATTGCTGAATGTTGATCATCATTTCTTAATACCCATCTAAGCAAATAAATGCGCATGCAGCAGCTCACTTCGATCTTCATCACCACACACTCTCTCTCTTAATTTATATCTTTCTCTCTCCTTGTTAATTTGATTAATCTTTTCGTTTGAATTAATTTGAGATGGCAAATGTGGATGAATCGTACACCATTACAACAACACGTAGTTTCAATATTGCATCAGGTAATAAATGCTAGAATTGACAACTGTTTGATACCGCGGGTAACAGATGCCATGCGTAGCGATGAGAGAAACGATCAGTCCTTTGATCCTTTGGTGGTGTCTTTGGGTCCTTATCACCATGGCCAACCGCAGCTAGAGCGCATGGAACAGTACAAGCTTGTGGCGTTGAAACAATACTTCAGCCACAATAATGGCTCCTCTGCTCCCAACCCTATCACTGAAATGCATTTCATAACATCGTGCTTCCTCAGCTTTTTCAGAGCTGAAGCTATCAACGCCAAGAAGTGGTACGAGATCGACGACCCTGATGAGGATGAACAGGTCTTGTTTGTGTGGTGATGTTCGTGGATATCTGCTTCATCTTGAACTTCATGAAGCAGGCCGTCGGCACTCGGACGCCAGACCCAGACGTGGCCGGCGGTGGTTATGATGCTTCTTTCAGGCTGAGCAGCCACGAAGAGGCTCTGGTGGTGAGGGATATCATGCTCCTAGAAAACCAGATCCCGTTTGAACTTGTCCGGATATTTTGCGATATCAAAAGGTATGTAGAGTCTTTTATTCACTCTGAAGATGGAAGAAGGTCGACGGAGGAGCAACCGGTGACAAGAGCACGGTTGCCATTTCAAGCGACCAGATTTGTACCAGCTGGTCCCCAGCCTCAGCAGCAGCAGCCCCAGTCGTCTAGGACTCGTATCGAGCCATGTGTTCTGATGAATGCATTTGTTGACAAACTCATTAGACATTTTAGGCTTCAACCAGAAACCCCAACGTCATCGTCATTACCATCATCCCACTCAAGCGATCAAGCTGAACCAAAGCACCTTCTTGACCTCCTCCGAAGGAAGATCATCGGCGAGGAAAGCAGCAGCAATCATTCTGATGACCATGAACAACAATCAATCGGTGGTCAGTGGTATTCGTTTCGTTCCATGAAGGAACTGAAAGAAGCAGGAATCAAGTTCAGAAAGAGCAGTGATACAAACCAACTGAAGAACCTCAGATTCAATAGCAAATTGTTTCGTGGGGAGCTCTATCTTCCTGTGATCATGGTCGATGACTCAACCAAATCCAGGCTGCTCAATATTATGGCCTACGAGATGGGGCAAGGCGGTCCTCCCGACCGTGCGGTCACGTCCTACGCCTGGTTCATGGACTCCCTCATTGATAGTGCGGAGGACGTGAAGGAGCTGAGGTCGAAAGGCATTCTGCTCAACGCCCTAGGGAGCGACGAGGAAGTGGCAGAGCTTTTCAATGACCACACCAGAGTAGAGTTCGACAGGGAACCCAAAGCCAATGACCACACCTCTTGTGTACGGGCTGCATCCGACCGTCCAACCTCACCTACCTCCAGACAGCCTCAAGTATAAATAAGGGGCAACCCCCTCAACGTAAGGGGCTTGAATCTTAAATACAGAATTTGGAACTAAGAACGCTCTGAATACTTGTGGCCTCGTCTGAGTGCTCCCACCTCAGGCCTCACCCACCTCGTACTACCTTGAACTAACGTGACTGTCGGAGTCTCCTCCTTGGGTGACAGGCCTACCAGCCCTCGGCCAATCTAGGCCTCGAACTACTTAGCCATGTCTCGGCTCAGAAGCAAATTGATAGTGTTGCCCCTAGACCATTTTGGGTAGCAAAAATTGGCGTCGTCTATGGGATCACTGCTAAGATTTCCCTCAACTAAACTTGCATTCTCTCAAACTTAAGGAACAATCTCCTAAGCTTCATCCGACATTGCAAGAAACACTAGGAACACCCAGAACCTGGTCACAAAGGATCAACTCCAAACGCTACTCGACTAGCTCGACGACCTTGCTCTGAGGATCGACGAGGTGAGGCCCCAGGCAGGAGGCCACCCACAGGGTAGCCGCCCCTCCAGGAGCTCAAGGCACCGAGGTGAATGTGCATCCCTGGACCCGTTAGCCGTCGGCCTGGATGGGTCCCATAGGACCGAACCCTCGGAGTCCGACAACAGCCAATGTGCCAACCAACAACTGAGGGCCTCTTGACCTCCCAACCGAGGAAGAGGCGAATCTACACAGTCTCGCGATCATCACCGATACCAGGAACATCACCTTCACTAAAGAGAAGAATCCTAGGACAAAGGCGGGCAATCGGGCCACCATAGGCCCCCTCTGAGGGCCAAAGATCGACGCCGCACCTCTTCCTCTCGTGTCTCGAACCTCCAAGACCTCTTCAATGACAGGTGGGCTAGAATACACGAACATGCGCCTGCATCAGAGTATTCGGGGAACCGAGTCAATCCACATAGCGTCCAAGAGATCCAGAACAGGGCCCAAGCACCCCTTGACTAAAGAATCGTTGACCTATAGGCACAACTCGGCACTGTCAAGGATGAGCTTCGCCAAGTTAGAGAAAGCGGAGTTGAGGCCTCGACTAGCCAAAATCCTCTGTCCGGCATAATGGATTTATTCTCCCTAAACATTATCTCTGACCCTCTCCCACCACACTTCAAAGCACCCACACTCGAGATGTACGATGAGACAATAGACCCAGACGATCACTTGGAAAATTTCAAGGCGTTCATGCTCCTCTACGGATACTCTAATGCCCTAATGTGCCAGACTTTCCAGGCGACCTTCAAGGGGGCTATCGATGGTTCTCCAGACTCCCACCTTGGTCCATTAGCTCGTGGGAACAACTCACTATCCTCTTCCTCACCCACTACCTCAGTAGCAAGAGATGCTAGAAGAGCGTAGTCTCTCTCATGGCCGTCTGAGAAGCACGAGGAGAGCCTACAGTCCAACATTGACCGCTTCAAGAAGGAAGAACCCAATGGTCTCCACGCATGCAACTATTAACGGCCTACTGCTAGGCTTGGCCCTTAGGTGCTCAGTCGCCATGACACCACCGAAGTCCAAGGCAGAATTCCTGAAGAATAGTCAAAAGTACATCGCCGCTGAGGAGGCCTTGGTTGGCGATCGCCAGGAAGGAGAAGCCGACCGCCACCACAAGGGCCCAAAGAAGAAAAAGAGGAATGGAGACAACCACAACAACAACAACAACACAAGATACAACAAGAAGCCACCGGCCTCGGCCATTGCTTACAGCAAATACACACCAGTCAACACCACCTGGACACAGATCCTCATGTAAGTAGGGAAGGAAGAGTACATGAAGTGGCCTAAAAAGATGAAGAGGAACCCCAGGAGAGGAAATCCAAAGAAGTACTGCAAGTACCACCATAGCACCAACCACGACACCAAGGACTTCTATGAGTTGAAAAACGAAATAGAGTCCATCATCCGCCGTGGTCACCTAAAGTAGTACATGTGAGGCGAGGTCGGGTTCTCATCCTCGTAGCAACAACAGTAGATAGCTAGCATCATAATAGACATCATTGTTGGGGGCACGGCCTCAGAAGGAGCCTCGGCCTTAGCCCATAAGGCCTACGCAAGGCAGTTGAACATCCAGGAATCAGCCCCCAAGAAGCAGTAACAGAGCGAAGCCCTCACTTTCATAGATGAAGACTTACAGGGAATCTCAATCCCGCATGACGAAGTGCTCAAGGTGTCCGCCGTCGTCGCAAATGAATGTGCCCAAGCACTTGCAGTCCGCCGACGTGCCACTCGTTGGCTTCTCCAGAAATGTAGTCAGGCCAGAGGGAAGAATCACCCTACTAGTCACGGTAGAGACAAAACCTTGGCAAGTGACGAGGATGAACGAGTTCCTGGTTGTGAGAATCGACTCCCCCTACAACACCATCATCGGGAGGCCGACCCTCCACGCACTCAAGGCAGCCATCTCCTCCTACCACCTCGCCCTTAAGTTCTCCACCAAGCATGGCATTGGAGTTGTTCGAGGAGATCAGCAAGTTACCCGCCAGTGCTATGTGTTAACACTAAAGGGTAAGAACAAGGAAGCCCTGCCACTTAAGGGCCTGAACCTCAGGGAGGAGCTAGTAAGCCAAGGCCTACTAGCTGAGGACCTCTTCTTGGTTCCCATAGATGGGCCAAGCCAGAGAAAATAGTCCACATTGGGTCCAACCTTCACCTAGAAAAGCCTATCCAAATTGGTAAGTTTCCTCAGAACCAATGCCGACATCTTTTCTTGGTCTTAAGTAGGGGTCTGTTTGGTATTGTATGCTTTTTGGGTCTATTAGTCTTTGCTTCATTGGTCTAGGTGTTCTAATGGGTCAAGAATGGGCCTGACATCAGCCATCACCCTTTTGAGGCTTCATGTTGGGACAGATGATGTGGCAATTTAATTTAGTGCGTCGAAATGGTATCTTTCCAATTTAACGGTCAAATGGTTGAATTTTGATATTAAATTTGATGTGCTGGGGTCTTTTGGGTCTTTGAACATAATGGTGATTCCTGATTGGTCAAATAGGGTCGGGATGATTTGAGATCTATGGTTGACAAGTTCAAATCAATGAGATTTATTGAAATAGAATCTTTGTTTAATGAAGCGTTAAACGAGGGAATTTTGGGATGAAATTTGGTGGGTTTGCACTTTTGAATATCCTAAATCTAATAAAAGTGATGGGTTTTTTATTAGAAGTGTAGGTTGACTGATTTAGTTCAGATCAAGGTCTCAGCTTATAATTTTCCAATCAATGGAATGGCCTGAAATGGAATCTTGCTTTTTTAATGGTCAAATGGAGGTGTTTGGTTGTGAAATTTGATGTGCTAGGGTTTTTTGGATCTTTAAGCATGGTGGTGGGGTCTGATGGGTGAAATAAGGCTTGGATGATGAAGATTTGTAATAGGTGAGCTCTTAATCAATAAGATCCGCCAAAATAGAATCCAAGCATGATGTTGGGTCAAACAGGGGAATTTTAAGCTTCAATTTGGTAAGTAGGCATGAATTAGGGTGAGTCAAGTGGATGGTTCTGATATGAGAAAGATATGGTCGATCTTGGTAATCACTTAAGGTTATCGGAATGAAATCTTGATGTTTTTGCGATTGATCATTGTAGATTCATGTTGGGATTCACTAACTAATTGTTTCCTAATGTTGTATAGATCGGGGCCGTTAGAAAGGGGTTGACATTATGAACAATGGATCTTTGTAGTTTAGTCATGAAAAGTGATGTGCAACTAAGTTATAGTTTTCCAATTCTGGGGATGATGTTTGATTGGATGTTGATGTTGATTTCAAGGTTGTTATTTATCCTGTGGATTGTGTCAAAGGAGGGCATTTCGGGTTTTGGAAAGTTTCAAGTTGATCTAGTTGCGTTTCTAAGTTTTTGAGGTCTAAGAGGAGATTACAAAGAGGTAGGGTGAAGGGACTGAGCAAAAATTGGGTGCTAACACCGTGCGACTAACTGCCCTTCTTCCCGCGGCTCGATGAAGATTGAGGGCCAGAAGGATAAGGCCCCCTTGGATGGAAGCCCCCTTGAAGAGCCAGTGGCCTCTCCTCCTCGGCTGACCTCTTCTGGCTAGTCTCTCGTTGCCAGCTCTCCTCAACCAGCCTCTTGCCTCAGTTGGCTCCAGCGTTGGCAGGAGCTTGAGGCCGAGGCGTCCTCTCGGCAGGCACAACCCCCCATGGCATCTGCCTCCCCAACGGGCCCTTGCCTAGTGCCCTCTTCTTGACCTGGGCCTTTTCTAATAGTAGCCGCTTCGCGTCAACCAACATCTCGGCAAAAGAGCAAAATACACATCAGTACCTCCAAATTGACAAGAGAGCCAGCATGTTAAAAAGCCGATGACAGAAACCTCCCTACCAAGGCGGGCGGAACTAAGCCCAGCAAAAACCAAAGGGAGCTCTTTCTCCACTAGGGCTTGGCCCGGATCGTCCCCAATGTACGAATGTGGGTAATCACATTAGCTTAACCATCACGAATAAGGACTTTGGCCTTCTCGACTGGCCAGCAAAACTCCCCTAACCCGACTAGGGCTTGGCCTAGATCGTCCCCAACACACGAATGTGGGTAATCACATCAGTTTCATCGTCCCAAAGAAGGACTTTGGCCTTCTCGACTGGCAGGCAAAGCTCTCCTAGCCCAACTTAAACAACCAACCCTCGGGACAAGATACAAAGAAGAATTTGTTCTTCTAGTTACGAGCAGATGTAGGGTTGTCAACAGTTCGACCTTTCTGAGACTATAAATAATACATACCCCCCTCACTAAGGTATGACCTCGACACGAACATGGCATGGAAAATCCTTTGGGTCGGCTCCACGTCTCAAAGCCGAGCCACCACCAGCATAGCGATGATGGTCCTAAGAGCATTAGAGGCTAGCTGACTGATGGAGATGTCGTACGACCTCAACAGCTCGGGGATGAGAGGATTGAAAGAATGGTAGGATCCATCTAATGGACGCCATAAAGATTGCGGAATTTCAAAAATTTTCCTACCTTCTCCCAACTGGGAATCGTATTCCCTAAATTTAGAATACAATATTCAAGGATCCTACTTGAACCATAATCGAACCAGATCTGAACCAAAAGGGAAGGGAGGAATTATACCTGATCCAGAGAAGCAGTATCTCCCAAAGTTGGTGTTCACGCCCAAAGAGGACACCAAGATCTGCTCCTGCTGAAGATGACACAGCTGGATGTGGAACGGAACCAGCAGAGTGCGTCCTACACACTGGATCCCTCTCAAGAATCCTCTGGAAACTCTAAGCACCAAATCTTTTTCAATCTTTTCTACAAGACTGATGTCAAGAACTGATTTCTTAACTTCTTTCTTCTTCAAAGATCGAATATTGTCAGAAAGAGTGGCGGCAGCTGGAGGAGAACTCCTGTGACGAAGATGGCTGAATTGATTCTCTTCTCTCTAGAGTGTGAATGAGATCTAATCTCAGTTCGCATGATGCTTTCTTGCTTACTACCCTTGGTTCGAAATCTGATATATTTCTCTTAGGGTTTCTCCTCTTTTCTTCTTGATTAAGAAACCTCCTAATTAGGAGTTATCCCAATCCAAATCAGTATTTGGATAGGGGATGATCTTAATCCTTTCTCCAGATTAAGTTAGCTTACTCCTGATCTTATCAGGAGGTTACTAGATTCAAATCTGATTTGAATTTGGTCTCCCATAATGGATAAGGTTAAAGGCCCAATCCTTTTACTAACATTAATCTCAGATCCGCCCCATAGATGGGTGATCATATCAGCCCAACTCGAAATGGGCTTTTGGCCCATTAAGTGTTCAATGCTTAACTAGTTTCCAATCTACTGCCCAGTTGGGCTTCTTTGTATGGCGTGGGACCCAAGCATTGATCTACACACTAGCCACATGGGTTCGGCCCAGCCGAATTCATTGAAAAGCTCAGTGAACCCCTGTGCCCATCACATGGACCCTATGGGCCCAACACTTACATTAAGTGGTCCCTGGGCCAAGCCATCTTATAAAAACCCAGGGACTGTGGGTAGGTGCAAGATTAGCCCATCAGGTACTATCCTAAATGGTTTTACACTTAACCTCTCAGCCCTTAATGATCAAGCACTGCCCGACAAGAGAGGACCTCTCCCTCGGCTGCAAGGAACAGTGCCGCACTCTCTACTCACATGGATCCCGGGAATTAAAACCATTTGCAAACACTTTGAAACCGTATATATATATATATATCATATATAAATTTTGCAAAACAAAATTCCAACAATTGAAATCAACTACCGGCAGTTTGGTTTCCATCAGAGAGAGTGCATTCCCAATCAATACCTTTGTCCGACAATGGGGCTGATCCTGTCACTATGATCACCCACTCAGATGAATTCTCAAACTGTCCCAACATACCCAGGTTTTGATCCCCGCTAGGGATCTCACTGATTGGCATATCAAAGATAGCCTGATCCAACACCTAGTGAAGTATCATAATCGAGTCTAGGGGTCAGGTGTAACTTTCCAGTTTTTCCCATCTGTCTCCAAGGTCTAGGGCAACACTGGAAATCTGGTCCAATTCAAGGATTCGAGTAATCCCATACTGCATGTGCCTTGGGTCTTACCCTGGTGGCCGAGACAGGCCATCCCAACACTTGGTGGCACACCAGTATCAGCCTTGACAGGATAAATCTCCCCAGACTTATCTAATGGCTGTGAACATTTAAAACTAACATGAGTCTTTATAAGTGTCCAGTTTTAGGGTCTTACACAGAATTATACCAAACAACATGAATCAAACATGCACTTTATTTATTTACACTAAATATCAAAAGTACATCAAATCGGATTGAAGCTAAGGGCATACAAAACTGTCTAACAAGGATGGAGGGGAAACCTAAGACCAAACTCTAAAAAATGTTGGTAAATTCAGATATCTCCCTCCTCCGACATCCACGGCTGATTACCGATGTTAGGAACCCTAAGTCTATAGGACCGAGTGATGTAATACTTCCTAGCCAAGGTCTTCACCTGCTTGAAGTCAAGGACACTATCTTGCTCTAAGTGCGGAAGACTCTCTATGTTCACCCATCGGACCGTATACTCAGCCACCAGACTCAAGCTGAGCACGGGGATCTCTTCGCCCTCAACCATGTCAGGTGACCCTAGAGACCCCTCGGCCTCCCTAGGCCTCGTAGATCTGACGCTCTCATCGGGAGAGTCATCACCCCTTCAGCTGCTTTTAACACCTACAAGGGTTGTCGTCTCCCTTAGCACCTCGACCTCAGGCCTCAGAGCCGGGACCTCAGTCTCACTTGGGCTGTCTCGACCACTCAGAGTCAGAGTCCGAACAAGACATGACTGTAGAGGGGTTCTTTACCTAAGGATACGAGGTCTGTGGATCTCTAAAGGAAAGCCAAGGTCTCTAAGAGGTAAATGGGGAAGGGAGGGGGAATCTCTATGAGCAACAACACTTGGAAGGCCCCTATTTAAAGAAAAATGGATGGCCCAGATTGCCTCCAATCCAACGGCCACGACGCAACTGCCTCCACAGCCTAGTCGATTGGTCTGCTCACTACGTCAGCTGGTCCGCCTAGCAACTCTGAACCAGAAGAAGCACAACCCAACCAGCCTGACGCCCGTCTCGCATACGGATATGGCGCAACACCCCGTCCCACATATGGTCCTCACCTAGAACCCGTTCTGGGAACGGATCCAACATGGCAACGCAAGAACCCATTACGTGTATGGTCTGCACACCCCGCCGAAAGCTGTCCCCTGCACGGGCTACGACTTACCCGCAGCGAGACCTATCTCATACACAGCGAATCCACGATCATCTAGCACCAAGTGTTACCCTCATTGACCCTAGCCGAGGCCGATGCCTCGTAAAGACTCATCTCCGCCACAATGAGACAAGGCATGGGCAAGTACCCCTTGCACCTGTATTCAGTACAGACTTGAACTCTTAGGCACCAAAGTTGAGGCCTTTGGGGAGCACAAGTCTTCTGACATCCCTCGAAGGGAAGAGCAAAGACCAAATCAACGTCATCGTATCCAACTTTAGATGCATCCTCAGCAAGACGAAGCCAAGGCCGAGGACCTCGCTAGGAAGACCCATTGATGCCTCCTAACAAAGGTAACACACTCTCTTCGGCCGAAGCCGAGGCCCATAGCTGAGACCTCTACCATGACCTCGAGAGTGGGGGCAAATGATGTAGGCATAGATGGCCTAGACTAATAGCGCGTACGCGCACGACAGATGGCAGTGCCCAGGGCGGGCCTAATAACGGCATGTGTGGAACAGAGGTCAGCATGTGACGCGAAGCCAATGGAGCGGCAACACACGGAAGCCTCGGATGGCCACGCTCCTCAGGACTGGACTGCATCTTAACCGTCTGAGCCCACCTACCACCAGACGACCTCAAGTATAAATAGGGGGCAACCCCCTCAGGGTAAGGATCTGGACACTAAACTACTAAGAGCTCTACAGTTTACAGTGTTACCTCATCTGAGCACTCCTCACTCAAGCCTCGTCCACCTCCTACTCCCTCGTACTAACTTGATTGTCAGAGTCTCTACCTCAAGTTAGCACCCGAGGCCTTTGATGTCCTCTCCCTCTTCGCAAGTCTGACGTACCAGCTCTCAGCCATAGAAAACCTTGTACTCTTTAGCCAACGCTCGGCTCAAAAGCAAAATTACTTTGTTTCCCTCAACCCATTCCAGTTAGCAATAATTTTTATGAATTTTCTCTTCTCTAGATCTTTAGGTTGTGTTTGGTTCGAAGATAAAAGTAGGAAAAGGAAGGGAAAGGTAGGAAAATCTATACAAAGTTTGTAAAGGTTTTCCTATCTTTCCCTTCCTTTCCTTAGTTTTTCCTTCAAACCAAACATAGCCTTAGTGTGTTGCTTGTCGTTTTTTGTGCGTCATTATTTTTTGATAACGTGAAATGTTCAAAAATCTGTTAAGAAACCAGGGGTTGTATTATTCGCTTTCCTCTGTATGGTTGAATAAGTTGATTACGTCTTTAATGTGTTAACTTAGATTTAAGACACGCAGATCCTCTATAGTTGGATAGGGAGGGGTCATCTCTGTAGGGTAAGGTAAATTGAATAAGAAGAATAATGATAGAAACTAGAAACTGAACAAAAGAGAAGGTATACTTTAACACGAGGTGATGAATTCCACAAATCCAGGGGAGTGTAATCTAGGAGATCTGATAGGGTTGCAGAATAAGGAAGAAGAAAAGGTAATAATAAAAAAGGGGGAACGATAAAAAAATGAAGTAAAAATAAAAAAAAAAATTAAAAAATAATAATAATAATTAAAAGATAAAAAAATTAGAAAATATAAAAACAAAAAAATGGAAATAAAATGGATTTCCAAAAGAAAATAACATAAACAAATGAAAAAAAATAAATTCAAAAAAATAATAAAATAAAAAAATAATTAGGGCAGTTTTCTTGTGTTACTTCATAAATGATTTTGTTTAGCTTCACTGATTATTGTTTGCTCTTAATTAATTCATTAATTGCTTGCTTATTTTGCTTATTTGGGACCCCATGTGGGCCCCACCTATTGGACCTGGGAGAGAGGTGCCTATTGCCTAACCCCTTCCCTCTCCCATCTGCATCTTACCCGAACTAGTTCAGCTAGTGCCTCGGGCTTTGGAGTTACTAATAAATCAAAATATTTTCCAATGTAAATCCTAGAGGTCCCAGCACCTCCATTTCACTTAATTGATGGGTAGTGATTCAAAATCCAGCCCAAGTGAGTCATTTTCCAATGCTCACACCTTCTAATTTCCTCATTTCTGATTAGGTATAAAACATAGTGTAAGCTATGTAGTTCATCTCTCCCTAAAATCCAAGATTCAATGCCATCATATGAAGAGTCTAATCCAACAATAAATTTAAATACCCTCATCTCTTCAATTTGTTTCTCATGCATTTCCTTATCTTTAGAAATTTTCTAGTCAAGGATGAGATGGTAATCAAGTTCTTCCCAAAGTCCTTCAAGGGTTGCAAAATAAGTAGCAGTTAACAAGTTTTCTAGATTTCAAAACTACAATATCTTGTGTGAGCCTAAAGATTCTTGCATTATTCTTTTGTTGTCCATCATAAGTATTAGAAAGCTTCTCCCAAAATTTATGGATTGTAGGATAGTGCTGAATTGTCCTTGCAACCTTTGGAGTCATGAGAGACAAAGACCATGTCATAACTAATGCATTTTTCTTAATCCAACTCTCATAGGTAAGGTTTTCCATCTATGGCTCCTTGACCAGTCCATTGACGTATCCCAACAAACCTCTACTTGTAATATGAAGTTTTGTAGAGATAAATCACTCTTTAAAGTTATACTCATCTAGTTTCACATTATTAATCTATAAACAAGGGAAAATATGGTTTTCCATGTTTAAAAGAACATCACTTGGCTTGTTTTCCTTTGAGGTTACTTCACTTAAATTTGAAGCTGACATTTGACGTTCCAAAACTCAGTTGTTATAACTTCAATTCTACTATAACTTGCACAGGAACACAAACAACTACCTTTTAGCTTTAATTCAGTAGTCTTCTATGCTAAAACTCTAGTCTTCTACTCGTATGAACTGGAAAAGCTCCTTGAACTACACCTTGTAGTCTACAATCTTGACATGTCTTCTACAATTTACTCTAGTAGTCCATAGACTACTCCAGCTTTGTCTTTGTTAAAGTAGAGCATACCCGAACATGTTTTGGGTCTCCTTGGGTCTTCTCCCAAGTATAAAAAAAATATTTCAAAGAGATCTCAAAAAACCAACACCAACGCTAAGGTTTTTAACAATCCAGAAAGAAAAGGAAGAGGAAGAAAAAGGAAAAAAATTGTTGTTTTAAGTTTGAACTAGGAGGAAAAAGTATCAAAGCTTTCATACCATGTTTTCTAAGAAGAAGAAGAGCAAAGAAAGGAAGAGGAGAAAAAGAGAAGAAGAAAAGATGTGAGAGAGACAAGAAGTAGCAGTGCCAACCATTCTATTATATACTAGGGCAATCAAATACAATAGAAAAATTTACAACAGTGTCCTAGTAGTCGACTACTAGGAAATCTCTAAATTTGGTTGTTGACTATTAGGAACAGTATGCTAATATTAGTCGACTAGTAAGAATAGTATGTTGATAGTAGTATACTACCAAGGCTAGAGACTACAAACTAGATCTCACAACAATGTTCAGGTTTGGGTGTGGGGCTGGCTTGTGAGCAGGCCATCAGCCACTGTCCATTACCTAGATTGGGGTTGGCTTTCTACTCATAGGCCATTCAAGGGTGGGGGTGGGAGCTAGGATTAGGGTTAGGAGTTGGAGCAGTACTGTCAAAGTTGGGTTGTAGAGTGGGGGTCATGTTAGGGTGATGGTCTGGTTCAAGTTGGAATGGGGGTTGGGTCAGGGTTAGGGTTTGTGGAAGAATTATGGTTGGAGCTAGGACTAGGGCTAGCCTATGAGTAGGAATTCAACCACAATCCATTGACTGGACTGTGGCGGGCTGCTTGTACACAAGGTAGCCTAGGGTTAGGGGTGGGGAATGGGGGTGGGTATTTGAGTGTGGGTTAGGGGTAATCAGGTTGAAGTAAGGGTTAGAGTCAGGTTGGGTCTTGGTGCAGGTCCAAGTTGGAAAGGGGGTTTGGGGTTTGGATGGGTTTGGATCAAGGTTTGGGTTTGGTTCAAGATTAGGTCAGGGTTGGGGGTTGGGGGTTGACTAGATTGTGGCTGGCTGCCTACTCATTGGCTAGCCTAGGCTAGGGTTTGGGGTTGGATTAGGGTTGGGGGAAAGGGTGTATTGTTAGGATTGGGGTTATGAGTTGAGGCTAGCTTGTGAGAAGGCAACCCAGGTTTGGATTTGGGGTTTGATTAGAATTGGGGGAATGAGGTTAGGACAGGGCTAGGGTTAGGTGTCATGGTTAGGGTTGTGTTTGGGGACTAGGGCTGGCCTATGAGCAAACCAACCAAGGCAGGAGTTTGGGGTTGGGTTAGGGTTAGGGGAATGGGGCTGGGTTAGGATCAAGGTTGGGGGCTGGAGTTGGCATGTGAACAAGCATCCAGCGAGAGTTCAGTTAATGGACTATGGCTGATTGCCTACAAATAGGCCAACCTTGGTTGGGGTTTGAGGTTGGGTTAGGTTAGGATCAAGGTTGGGTTCAGAGTTGGGGCCGGTGTTGGTTAATTGGGGATGGCCTGTGAGTAGGCAGGTAGCCACAATCCATTAATGGATTCTTGTACACAGGCCAACCCGACATGAGTTTGGTGTTTGTGAATTTATCATACAATTATGAATAAAAGTTAATATTGCAATAATTTTTTTTTTGAGATATATAGGGCCAAGTTGCATAGTTTTGGAGTAGTCATAAAACTTAAAGTACCTATGATTGAGGTCTCTAGGGCTAATGTACGTGAATGCCAACCTACATCTACTACTATTGATGCCCAACTGAGCGTGAGAAGAAGAAAAAGGAAGGAAGGTGACTACACCTCCTACATCATCTCACAATTAGATAATGGAGGGTGATGAGGGCGGATTTGGCCCTCCAGTGAAATTGTGACATCTGGCACCTCTTGCAAATTAAGTGTAGCCTCTTGACAACTGTGCAGCTCGAGAAGCTTGTGCAGTTTGACAGAGCTTGCCACAAGCAGCTCGGTATAGCTAGGGGTAGCTCGGCATAGGCAGCTAGCCACAGGCAACTGGCCACTCCGCAGGCAGCCTGGTGTCTTACGAAGAGCTTGCCACTTAGGGGCAGCTCGGCACTTACAGGTAGCTCGACATAGGTAGCTCGACACTTAGGGGCAGCTCGGCGTATTGCAGGAAGATCTCCTGCCTGACAACCGTACCTGACAGATCCGGAGACATGCGACACGTCTCTCGCTAGGCGGCACCGTGCCTACCAGTCCTGAGAGTTGTCCCTTGACTGGCAGAGCTGTACTCTGTAGCAGCCGCTTGCACCCGCCACCTCAGCTCTGGCAGTAATGGCTACGGTAGAGAGACAGAGGCGGTTATGCCTGACTTGACAGAGGCTGTTACGCCTAATTTGACAGGACACCACTATATAAGGACTCTGACCCCCAAAGACAAGGGGGAGAGAATGAAAAAATGGAGGTAATCCCTGCTCTCTAGCACTCTCATTTCTCTCCAAGCTCCCTACAATCAGAATGCTAACTTAGGCATCGGAGAGTCCCCGCCGGGAAAATACCCCTAGGTCCTCTGATTCAGTTCTCTCAGGTCCCTCGGCTCCCGCCGCCTACACCAGGGAGCTCCACCATCCCCTGAGTTATAGGCCGCCTAAGAGCAGGTCAAATCACGAGTCCACCCAAGTAGCTCACCACCAGGGAGCTCATCACCAGGTAGCTCACCACCCGGGAGCTCGTCACCAAGTAGCTCACCACCAGGGAGCTCGTCACCAGGTAGCTCACCACCAGGGAGCTCGTGACCAGGTAGCTCACCACCAGGGAGCTCGTGACCAGGTAGCTCACCACCAAGGAGCTCGTCACCAGGTAGCTCACCACCAGGGAGCTCTTCCATTCTCTCCTAGGAGCAGGTCAAATAGCGAGTCACTTAACCAAAAAAAAAATTGATACATCACAAAAAATTGGTACGTGACCAGAAACGGTTACATCAATTGGCGCCGTCTGTGGGAACACGCTACAAAAAGCTAAGTTCTCATCCTACAAAAGCTAAGTCCTCTTCTCCTAGAAAGCTAAGTCCTCACTTTTTAGAAATTGAAGCTCTCGCTTTATAGCTTACATTTTTTATGAACTGAAAGACTACGCAGGGAGCTAACAGACTAAGTTTACTTTCAATTCAGTTAAAGCCTCATTAGTCCTCTTCGCAAGGTCCCCCCTATAAAGATGAGCTCTTCGTGGCTTCCACGGGAGTTGGGGGCCAACAGACTACATAGGCGCCCTTACTGGTCGAGCCTTCCAAGGTTCCCGTGTGAGCTGGCAACCTAAAGTTAGTAGTGCTGCCCCCGAAGGTCGAGCTCTTAGTAGCTTCTTGTAGGAGTGAGTGACTGGCATTACGAAGCTGATGCAGTGCAATCATAGATCTAAGGCACCCACCTGATCGGCTCGGCACCTCACTGGTTGCTCGGCACCTGGTCAGCTCGGCACCTCACTGGTAGCTCGACACCTGGTCAGCTCGGCACCTCGTAGGCAGCTCAGCACCTGGTCAGTTTGGCACCTCACAGGCAGCTCGGCACCTGGTCAGTCCGACAGCTCATAGGTAGCTCGACACCTGGTTAGTTCGGCACCTCACAGGCAAAGCCTACGGGCTACATTACTGCTTAAGACCCGGTCGCCTCTTCGGCACGGGCAAAGTCAAAAAGAGTGGACTACGAGTCACTCCCAAAAGCCTACAGGCCACATTACTACTTAAGACCTAGTCGCCTCTTCGGCACGGGCAAAGTCAAAGAAGAATGGACTACGAGTCGCTCCCAAAGCCTACGGGCCACATTACTGCTTAAGACCCAGTTGCCTCTTCGGCATGGACAAAGTCAATAAGTGTGGACTATGAGTCGCTCCCAAAGCCTACGGGCCACACTATTGCTAAATACCCAGTCGCTTCCTCAGCATGAGAAGAATCAACAAAAGTGAACTATAAGTTGCCCCCAGAGTCTAAGGGCTACACTACTGAACTAGCGGAGACCTCATCACTTTACAGGTAGCTCGCCATTGGCAGGAAGCTTGCCAGATACAGGCAGCCCCCAAAGCCTAAGGAATTGGATCAACACTTACTAGCTCGTCGACTTACGAGCCAAAAGAAGAAATCTACTCCCTTCGTTGAGTTACTCTCAGCTCGGGAGTGAGGGGCAAATGATGAGGGCGGATTTGGCCCTCTAGTGAAATTGTGACACCTGGCACCTCATGCAAACCAAGTGCAGTCTCTTAACAACTGGGCAACTCGGGCAGCTCGGCAGAACTCGCCACAAGCAACTCGGTATAGCTAGGGGCAGCTCGGCATAGGCAGCTCGCCACTCCGCAGGCAGCCTAGCGTCTTACGAAGAGCTCGCCACTTAGGGTTAGCTCGACACTTACAGGTAGCTTGGCATAGGCAGCTGGCCACTCCGCAGGCAGCCTGGCGTCTTACGAAGAGCTCGCCACTTAGGGGTAGCTCGGCACTTACAGGTAGCTCGGCATAGGTAGCTCAGCACTTAGGGGCAGCTCGACGTATCGCAGGAAGATCTCTTGCTTGACAACCATACCTGACAGATCCGGAGACATGCGACACGTCTCTCGCTAGGCGGCGCCGTGCCTGCCAGTCCTGAGAGCTATCCCTTGACTGGCAAAGTCGTACTCTGCAGTAGCCGCCTGCACCCGCCACCTCAGCTTTGGCAGAAACGGTTGCGATAGAGAGACAGGGGCGGTTACACCTGACTTGATAGAGGCTATTACGCCAGATTTGACAGGACACCACTATATAAGGACTCCGACCCCCAAAGACAAGGGGGAGAGAATGAAAAATGGAGGTAATCCTTGCTCTCTAGCTCTCTCATTTCTCTCCAAGCTCCCTACAATCAGAATGCTAACTTAGGCATCGGAGAGTCCCCTTCGGGAAAATACCCCCAGGTCCTCTGATTCAGTTCTCGCAGGTCCCTCAACTCCCGCCACCTACAAAGGAGAGGAGATCACCTCATGCAGAGGGCAGTTAGGTTGCGCTACACCAGGGAGCTCCACCATCCCCTGAGTTACAGGCCGCCTAGGAGTAGGTTAAATGACGAGTCCACCCAGGTAGCTAACCACCAGGGAGCTCGTCACCAGGTAGCTCACCACCAGGGAGCTCGTCACCAAGTAGCTCACCACCAGGGAGCTCGTCACCAAGTAGCTCACCACCAGGGAGCTCGTCACCAAGTAGCTCACCACTAGGGAGCTTGTCACCAGGTAGCTCACCGCCAGGGAGCTCGTCACCAGGTAGCTCACCACCAGGGAGCTCCACCGTCCTCTCCTGGGAGCAGGTCAAATGGCGCGACACTTAGCCAAAAAAAGAAAATTGATACATCACAAAAAATTGGTACGTGACCAGAAATAGTTACATCAAAGGGAATGCAAGTTTACATCTATACTGAATCCAGGTTATGCATCTAAAATGTAAGGTGGCATTTGATAACATTTTCCAAACATTTGACGTCTGAAAATCTTACTCTTTAGACGTCATAATCATTTGGATTCGTGTCTGAAGAATGATCTGAAATGGTTTTTCATATCTGAAATGATAAGACCACAACCCAAAACTTAATGTGCTCGGATGCATTTCAGACTTGTCCCAAAATTGAAAATACCCCTAAATAATTTTGAAAAGACACGATATGTCCCTATTTTAAATGCAAACCTAGCTGAGTCTTGGTCTTCCTCTCAAAGGAGACAGATATTCATCACACCGTCAAAGCTTTGCCAAGGTATATTTAATGTCTCAATCTGAGTTTTCATCTCATTTTGTTTCTTCATTGTCACAAATCTAAGCTTTCACTTTACTTTTTATCTTTTTCTCCATTTTTTAGGGTTTCAACTAGGAATCTGATGATAGATGCATAACCAACGATGAATCTACGACAATAATGAGTGTTTTTGGTTTCCTCCTCCTCCTCTTCTTCTTCTTCATTTTTTTTATCTCTATTTTTTTTTTTGTTATGTTCATTGTTTCACTAGGTAAGAGTGAATTTGTCCTTTCTTTGTGTTTGTCATTTCTCCGTTTTTATTTTGGTTGGATCTCCGTTTAAATGCTAAGTTTGAATAATTAACTTTTAATTCATATTGTTTGGCTTTTTTTTTTCTTTACTTCATAAGGTGACTCTTCATTGTTTTACTTCATTATTGCAGCCAGGTAGAGACAATACCAGATTTTTAGTTGTTAGAAGGATAGACAGAGCAATAATTGAGTTCTATCAACTGGAAGATATGTTGGAATAATGTATTTTGCACATTACAGACATAATTTAAATGTATTTTGCCTTACTCAATGGAATAGTGTATTTTTACTAGTCTCTAGATATCTAGAAATTAATTGAATATAACCATTAATTTCTCTGTCATTGCATACTTATTTGAAATCAAAGGCATTCATTAACATTGCACACTATGTATTTGAGGCAAACTTCATCTTTCATCACCATGCATCAACCAGATGCATACATGAAACCTAACATATCCATCTTCTTATGACAACACAACTAATTAGGCCAATACAGAAAACCCAAGACCAAATAGATTCGATAGAATCATATTTTCTTATATGAAATTCCCTTCAAAACTAATAATTCCCCCTTTGATTATCTAATATCTTTAACAATAAAGTCATCTGACACCGGTCAAGCATGATTTTTTGAACTGCTGTTGATTCAGATGGTCAGACCGTTAAGCTTGGACACTGTTCAGGCAATCAGTTTCGTTTTACCCCAAATTCAGTCCCTGACCAAAAATCATTGAATCAGTCAATGATCTATTGATCTGAGTGGTTAAACTGTCTACCAATCAATTCTTTCAACGATCTTTTACGTTTTTTATTTTTTAAAATTTTATTATAAAAATGGGGCATCCATTTTAATTAGACAATTGAACCATCGACCAAAAAATCAGTGACCATAACAATTCCATTTCCCAATCATTTTTTAAAACCATGATACAAACTATTCAGCTAATCTGCTATCACGTAGAGAGAAGCCAATGCCACCGGAATTTTTATTTCAATCCTCACAAGCAAAGCACCAAAGATAGAACCACAGGAAACTTGCAGCAATGAGCATCAACTTTTCTTTAATATGTGCTTGCACATTATGCAAGCAAGTCATAAAGGTATCAATAATTCGAACATAAATTCCCAAACTGCTGGATTTTATATGTAGATTCCAATCCAAATTATAATCACACACTCACAGTACTATTGCTGAATGTTGATCATCATTTCTTTATACCCATCTAAGCAAATAAATGCGCATGCAGCAGCTCACTTCGATCTTCATCACCACACACTCTCTCTCTCTCTTAATTTCAATCTTTCTCTCTCCTTGTTAATCTTTTCGTTTGAATTAATTTGAGATGGCAAATGTGGAGGAACGTACACCATTACAACAACACGTAGTTTCAATATTGCATCATGTAATAAATGCTAGAATTGACAACTGTTTGATACCGCGGGTAACAGATGCCATGCGTAGCGATGAGAGAAACGATCAGTTCTTTTATCCTTTGGTGGTGTCTTTGGGTCCTTATCACCATGGCCAACCGCAGCTAGAGCGCATGGAACAGTACAAGCTTGTGGCGTTGAAACAATACTTCAGCCACAATAATGGCTCCTCTGCTCCCAACCCCATCACTGAAATGCATTTCATAACATCGTGCTTCCTCAGCTTTTTCAGAACTGAAGCTATCAACGCCAAGAAGTGGTACGAGATCGACGACCTTGATGAGGATGAACAGGTCTTGTTTGTGTGGATGATGTTCGTGGACATCTCCTTCATCTTGAACTTCATGAAGCAGGCCGTCGGCACTCGGACGCCAGACCCAGACGTGGCCGGCGGTGGTCATGATGCTTCTTTCAGGCTGAGCAGCCACGAAGAGGCTCTGGTGGTGAGGGATATCATGCTCCTAGAAAACCAGATCCCGTTTGAACTTGTCCGGATATTTTGCGATATCAAAAGGTATGTAGAGTCTTTTATTCACTCTGAAGATGGAAGAAGGTCGACGGAGGAGCAACCTGTGACAAGAGCACGGTTGCCATTTCAAGCGACCAGATTTGTACCAGCTGGTCCCCAGCCTCAGCAGCAGCAGCCCCAGTCGTCTAGGACTCGTATCGAGCCATGTGTTCTGATGAATGCATTTGTTGACAAACTCATTAGACATTTTAGGCTTCAACCAGAAACCCCAACGTCATCGTCATTACCATCATCCCACTCAAGCGATCAAGCTGAACCAAAGCACCTTCTTGACCTCCTCCGAAGGAAGATCATCGGCGAGGAAAGCAGCAGCAACCATTCTGATGACCATGAACAACAATCAACCGGTGGCCAGTGGTATTCGTTTCGTTCCATGAAGGAACTGAAAGAAGCAGGAATCAAGTTCAGAAAGAGCAGTGATACAAACCAACTGAAGAACATCAGATTCAATAGCAAATTGTTTCGTGGGGAGCTCTATCTTCCTGTGATCATGGTCGATGACTCAACCAAATCCAGGCTGCTCAATATTATGGCCTACGAGATGGGGCAAGGCGGTCCTCCCGACCGTGCGGTCACGTCCTACGCCTGGTTCATGGACTCCCTCATTGATAGTGCGGAGGACGTGAAGGAGCTGAGGTCGAAAGGCATTCTGCTCAACGCCCTAGGGAGCGACGAGGAAGTGGCAGAGCTTTTCAATACATTGACGACTGGTGCCACACCGGACCCTGCTGCATATGCTCATGTGAAGAGCTCCATTGAATCTCATTGCAGGACTAGGTGGAAGGTCTCCCTGGCAAACCTCTATCATACCCATTTCAGTAGCCCTTGGGCGACAATAGCCTTCATTGCAGCTCTGCTCCTTCTCATCCTAACTATCTGTCAAACTTTCTTTGCTGCCTTCCCTCGATAAGTAGTTTTTAAACACTGATACTCATCAGATGACTCAAACCACTTTCTAATATTTCTCGGCCGAGTTCATTTCCCAAGATTAAATAAGAATTTGTATATTTCATTATAGCTTTGCAAGACATGAAAGCTTGGTAATTGAAGACCCCTCTCTTAGAATCCTCTAACAACAAGAAGCAAGAAAATTGATTATTATTCATATCAATCTTTGTCCTAAATCCTTTCAATCTCTTTTCGAAAATTGATTTATTTTTCAAATTTATCCTTTATATCAATTACTCAAAAAAGTAAAGCAGCAACTTTAAACTCCTTCTTTGCTGTTGTTCACAAACTCCTTTTTTAAGTTTCTAATTGTGTCAGAGATGATTCAGGGGAGGTGAGGGGTTTTATCAATTATATATATGTATGTGTGATTGTCAAATTATGTATGCATATATACATACAAGTACTCTTTCTATATTGGGATTATATTGATTTTTTAGCAAATTGAATTGAGTGGTGGCAATCATGATTAAGCTGATATTAGGACTTGTAAAATTGGGGCAGGAAAAACAAAGAACAGAACGGTGGATCTTTCAATCAGCCCAGGCCCAGCTGAAACTGGTCTTGGCCTCACGGTTCAGACCTAATAAAATTTTATTACTGATTGGGCTTGAGATTTTAAGCCTTCAGGATGGGCGTCGGCCGAAAAGTCCAAGCTTCACACCGTTTCTGCAAAACCCATGAATTGGTCATATGTTTAGTACACATGGGAATAGACTCAAATATTTTCCTTAAATGTAAGATGATGAAAAGAATAAAATTCTTGGACCTTTGAGTCCCAAACTAATTCGTTGCACACTTCAGACTCGGGCCTTTTTCTTGGGCCTATTCAAATTTTGACAAAAGGCCCATCCGAGCCCACCAAAGTCGCACCCAGATAATTTGAATCTGAGTCCAAACCCAACTTGAAACTTAAAGGGGCAAATTCCTTTCTGCAGTCTTTTTCTCTCCCTCAGCTCTTGGCACCATCCCAAATTGATCTCCAACTCCTAGAGTGATCAAGAATTATTCTTGATATTATTTCTTGGTGAAGAAACAATCTGAAGTCGTGCTCACACCACCCTACTCGATTCTTGTTGAAGAATCACAGGTTCTTTCTGATTCTGCCTCAACAAACGTTGTGTCATCTTCAGTGGAGGCAGATTTGGTATCCTCTTTGGGCGTCAACACCTACGTTGGGAGTTCCTTTTTGATTTGGTTTCAAGATCGAACATTGAAAATGTAGTTTTCTAAATCAAGGAATGAAGGGATGAGAGATCCATCGTATGGACGCCCAAATCTTGCGGAATAAGGTGAGCGAATTTCAAAAATTTTTCTCTGCCTTTCAACTGGGAATCAAATTCCCTATTTAGAAAATCATATTTTCAATGATCAATCTTGAACCATAAACTGAACCATATCTGAACAAAAGCAGTAGGAGAGAATTATGCCTGATACGGAGAAATAATATCTCCCAACGGAGGTGTTCACGCCCAAGGAAGGATCCAAAGACTGCTCCCACTGAAGATGGCACAGTGCAGGATGGAGCAGAATCAGCAGAGTTCTTATCCAAGAACCTAGTCCTTCGCAGAAAATAGCAAGATGGTACATGAGCACAACTTCCTAATAGTCCTTTCACAAAGAATTGATATCAAGATCAAATCGTGACTTTTCCCACTGAATTGGAGATCAAACTGGCAAGGTAGGCAGCAAGAAAAAGGAGGCGGCAAGAAAGAATTCTGCAGGGTTGCTTGATTCTTTCTTCTGTGATTTCAGCAATAAAGAGGATGTGAATATCATTTCTCTAAAGGTTGTCGCCCCTTCCTTCTCTTGTAACCTTAAAGGATCAGCTCCTAATCCCATTAGGAGTTGCTAATCCAAATCTTATTTGGATCATACATCTCTTTAGGTGATAAGGATAAACACTTATCTTATCTGTAGATTAGATCAGTCTTCTCCTAATATCATTAGGAGGTTTCCCAGTCTAAATCACATTTAGATCTGGACTCTCTAAGAGGATAGGGTTAAGACCCTATCCTATCTGCTAATCCATCTCAGAATTCGCCCCATATTTAACTAGTTAAATAGCCCTGTTCGAAATGGGCTTTAGGCCCATTAAGGTCCAGTGCTCACTTAGCCTTCCTAACTGCTGCCCAGTTGGGCTTCCTTGTATGGCGTGGGACCCAAGCATTGATCTACACATCAGCCACATGTTGTTACAAGGCCTGGCCCAATACACTGTTATGGACAGTGCACCCCCTGAAACCCATCAAATGGGCTCTATGGGCCCAACACTTACCCTAAGTGGTCCCTGGGCCAAGCAACCTTGTAACACCCAGGGACGCAGATGCAAGATTAGCCCATCAGGTATTATCCTCAACGGTCTTACACTCAACCTCTCAGCCCATAATGATCATACACTGCCCGACAAGAGAGGACCTCTCCCTCGGCTGCAAGGAACAGTGTTGCACTCTCTACTTATATGGATCCCAAGAATTAAAACCTTTTGCAAACATTTTAGAAACCATAATATATATACTTTTATATCTCATATAAAATATATTTTGCAAAACAAATCTCAACAATTGAAATCGGTGGCCGACAGTCTTGGTTTCCATTAGAGAGAGTGCATCCCCGATCATTACCTTTGTCCGACAAAGGGGCTGATCCTGTCACTATGATCACCCACTCTGATGAATTCTCAGACTGTCCCAACATACCCAGGTTTTGACCCCCGCTAAGTATCTCACTGATTGGTACATCAAAGACATCCCAATCCGACACCTAGTACAGTATCATAATCGAGTCTAGGGGTCGGGTGTAACTTTCCAGTTTTTCCCATTAATCTCCAAGGTCCAAGGCAATACTGGAAATCTGGTCTGGTTCAAAGATTCAATTTATCCTACACTGCATGTGCCTAGGGTCTCACCCTGATAGATGAGACAAGCCACCCCAACCGACTTGGTGGCACATCAGTGTCAGCCTTATAATGATAGGTCTCCCTAGACCGACCCACTGGCTGTGAACATTCTAAACTAACACGAGTCTCATTAAGTGTCCAGTTTAAGAGTATTACACAAAAACATACCAAGGGAACATGAATCAAATATGTACTTTTATTCATTTACAATAAACTCATAATGTACATCATTCTGATTGAAACTAAGGGCATACAAAACTGTCCAACAGCTCCCACTTGCACTTAGGTCCAATCAGGTACAAGCCGGAGTCCCATGCTTTCCATGTGTTTCTCAAACACTTTCTGTGATAGTGGCTTCGTCAATGGGTTTGCTACATTTTCCGCTGATGCTACCTTCTGAATCAGGGCGTCCCCTCTACCAACAATCTCCCGCAGTACGTGGTACTTCCTCTCAATGTGCTTTGACTTCGAGTGGGCCCGTGGCTCCTTAGCCTGAGCAATGGCTCCATTGTTGTCATACAACAATGGAATCGGTGATGTTCTAGACGGAACTACTCCCAACTCGTGAACGTACTTCTTCATCCACACGGCTTCTTTGGCAGCCTCGCTTGTGGCAATGTACTCGGCCTCTGTCGTGGAGTCTGCAGTGGACCCCTGTTTGCTGCTTTTCCAGCAAAAAGCACATAATCCTATCGTGAAAACATATTCAGATGTAGACTTTCTATCATCTGGATCCGACTGGAAATCAGCATCGATATACCCTTGGATCTGCAGTGAGCTACCATCGAATACCGGACAAAACTCTTTTGTCCTTTGAAGGTACTTAAGTATGTTTTTCACAGCAGTCCAGTGCTCCTGCCCTGGGTTGGCCTAGAATCTGCTTACCACACTCACTGCCTGAGCAATGTCAGGACGAGTGCATAGCATGGCATACATGATGCTCCCTACAACAGAGGCATTGGGAACATCCTTCATGCCTTCAATCTCCTCAAATGTCTTGGGAGACATCTTCTTGGAGAGAGTGACTCCGTGCCTGAAAGGAACATTTCCTTTCTTGGAGTTCTCCATGCTGTATCTTTTGACTATTTTGTCAATGTAAGCAGATTGGGATAATCCTATTATCTGCTTCGATCTATCTCTATAGAGTCGAAGACCCAGTATATAGGAGGCTTCTCCAAGATCTTTCATGGAGAATTGCTGTGAAAGCCATACTTTCACCGTAGTTAACATTCCTACATCAATCCCAATGAGTAGAATGTCATCTACATACAGAACCAAGAAGGTAACCATATCCCCACTGTACTTCCTGTAGACACAAGGTTCATCTGGATTCTGCTTGAAGTCAAACGATTTGACAGTAGAGTCAAAACGGATGTTCCAACTTCTAGAAGCTTGCTTAAGTCCATAAATGGATCTATTAAGTTTACATACCATGTGTTCCTGACCTACAGCAATGAAGCCTTGCGGGTGCTGCATATAGATATCTTCAGTAAGATCTCCATTCAGGAATGCAGTTTTGACATCTATTTGCCAAATCTCATAATCATGGTATGCTGCTACAGCTAGCAGGATCCTAATGGATTTAAGCATGGCCACAGGCGAAAAGGTTTCCTCATAATTGATGCCCTCTTTCTGAGTGTACCCTTTCGCCACCAGACGAGCTTTGAAGGTCTCAACTCTACCATCGGGGCCCTTCTTCCTCTTATAAATCCACTTGCAACCTATTAATTTTACCCTGGAGGGTGGATCTACTAGAGTCCAGACTCCATTGGTCTCCATTGAGTCCATCTCGGCTCTCATGGCCTCCACCCACTTCTGGGAATCTATGTCCAACATAGCTTCCATGTAAGTCACGGGATCCTCCTCACTAGTCAAGGTTTCTACCAAGTAGCTATCCTGGTCATAACCATAACAGACTGGTGGCCTAAATACCCGAGTGGATTTTCTAGGTTGGTCACTACCTGAAACTTGTGGGACATCTCCCACTACTCCTGAGCTCTCATCATCAAGAACTACTTCCTGACGATGGGTGTTCAGGATGTAATCTGTTTCCAAGAATTGTGCATTTCGGCTATAGAACACCTTTTGCTCACTTGGGTCACAGAATAGGTATCCCTTATCCTTAATCTTATCCCTTATCCTTAATCTTATTTTATCTTATCTTAAGTAAGGGTGGTGTTACCATTAGGAGTAGGTAATTAGGAGTTTGAGTTTAATTAGGAATTTCCTTCAGTAATTTCCTATTTAAGGAAACACGAATTGAAATAAAGCATTCAGTTTTCCAGTCAAGAAAAGAGTGAGGAGAGTTCGGGTGGTCTCTTGGACAAATCACCCCAAGGGAGAGTTTGGGCGGTCTCTTGGACAAATCACCCATTCAGTTCCGCAATAGGGTCTGCACGCAAGGGAAGACGCAAGGGAAAGCAGGGTTTTCCCACCTTGGACCGACCCGTGACAAGATCCTACGTGCGGGACCATGACATTTGGTATCAGAGCCAAACATCACGAGCGATATGGAGCAACTATCATTCAAGTTCAATGAACTGGAACATAGGCTAACAGAAACCAGCATGGAGGTTCGTGAAGTCATGAAAGATGTCCGAGAGATGCGACGCCTGCTGGAAGCATTCCTCTCCAACAAAGAAGGGAGTTATGAGGGAATCGCCAACACAAACAGTCACCGTCCGAACTGGGCAGAGGCATCCAGCGAACAACAGATTGCTGCCCATACAGCAACAGTTATTCCCAAGGATCAACTCACAGAGGATGAAACTGTAATGTCTCCTCCTTTGGCCGGGGACAATATCACTAACATTATATGGGTACCTACAGAATGCGCTCCTTGGTCGAAGACAGGTGGGCTTGGCGATGTTGTTGGGGCTTTATCGAAGGCTTTGGCTCGACGTGGACATAGAGTTATGGTTGTGGCAACACGGTATGGTAACTGTGCGGAAGCCCAAGAAATAGGAGTGTGCAAGAGATATAAGGTGGATGGGTAGGATATGGAGGTAACTTTCTTTCAAGCTTATATTGATGGCATGGATTTTGTGTTCATGGACAGCCCTATGTTTCGCAATATTGAGAAGAATATATATGGGGGAGGCCGAGAGGATATTTTAAAACGCATGGTTCGCGTCAGTAAGGCTGCTCTTAAGGTTCTCTTCTGTAAGTATACCCAGTGCGTTCCTGTGATCCACAACATCGCACACCAGGGTCGTGGTCCAGTACGCGATTTTTGTTATGTGGATCTTCCATAAAACTACTTCAAACTATATGACCCAGGAGGTGGGGAACACTTCAATGTCCTTGCGGTTGGCCAGAGTGCAGCAGATTGTGTAGTCACTGTAAGCCATGGTTATGCCTGGGAGCTGGAAACTAAAGAAGGTGGCTGGGGTCTGCATCAAATAATCAAGCTTTATGCACTGAGCTACGAGGCAGTCCCTGTTGTTCATGCTGTTGGTGGACTGAGAGATAGTGTGCAGCCGTTTGATCCATTGGCAGAGTTCCAAGCCCGTATCCGGAATTCGAGCTTGAGGAAAAGCTCATTGTCCAGGAGGGGTGTAATGTTATGGTCACACCAGCCGGCAGCAGCACGCACAGCAGGCACCGCCTGGCAGCACGCAGCACGCACCACCCGGCAGCGCGCAGCACGCACTGCCCGGCAACACGCAGCACGCACCGCCCGGCAACACGCAGCACGCACCGCCCGGCAGCACGCATTGCCCGACAGCGCGCAACACGCACCGCCTGGCAGCATGCAGCACGCACCGCCTGGCAGTAGCACTGGGCAGCAGCATGCACCGCACGGCAGCAGCACGCACCTCATGGCAGCAGCACGCACCGCAAGGCAGCAGTATCGCGAGACAGGCACACCGCCCGGTAGTAGCAGTAGGGCGGGGCCCACATGACAGCTCATCAGGGTGGGTCCACACTCTACTCACCAACTCGCTGCCAGCTTCACCATCCCTTATCCCTTATCTTATCTTATCCCTTATCCTTATCTTATTTTATCTTATCTTAAGTAAGAGTGGCGTTACCATTAGGAGTAGGTAATTAGGAGTTTGAGTTTAATTAGGAATTTCCTTCTGTAATCTCCTATTTAAGGAGCCATGAATTGAAATAAAGCATTCAGTTTCTCAATCAAGAAAAGAGTGAGGAGAGTTCGGGTGGTCTCTTGGACAAATCACCCCAAGGGAGAGTTCGGGCGGTCTCTTGGACAAATCACCCATTTAGTTCCGCAATAGGGTCTGCACGCAAGGGAAGACGCAAGGGAAGCTGGGTTTTCCCACCATGGACCGACCCGTGACGAGATCCTACGCGCGGGACCATAACATTTGGTATCAGAGCTTTATCTGTAGAGTGGGCTTTTAGTAGTTTTAACAACTTAAAACTGGGCCTTTACAGGTTGAACCAAATTAAGCATTTAACTAATCATCAATCCTCAGGCCCATTAGTGGGAAAAATATGGCTGACTTTCAGCTTTAATCAAACTCTAGAATCGGTCCAAACAATTTGAACCAATCTTGGTTCGAATGGGTCTAGGGTTTGGTCTTTAATTAAATCTTTAATTCAAGAAAATAATCTAAAATTAAATACTGATAAAAGAAAAACAATAATCAGTTAAACAGGGTCGTTCGCACAATACTTCCTACAAAACAGAGGTTAGATCACAGTTTGCAGTTTCACAAACTACAAATCGCAGATTACAATTCCCCCATCTGTGAAATCTCCTTCTCTGCACCGCCATCTTCGATCCAAAATAAAATAAATAGAAATCCTATTTTCTATTAATAATTACATCAGATCGAATACCTATACATTCAGTTTAAAAAAATAAAAAAAAAATTATTTTATAGACCAAATAATCCATAAACTGCAAAATCGCAGGTTCCCTACGCAAATCAAGAATTCGATCTCCTCTTGTACGAACAACCCATAAATCAAGAAACTCATAAAGAACAATTCTAAACAATAATCAGATTTATGTAAAATTAATTTTAGATTATTCACCCATAAATTTGGGACAATTTCCCAAAAAACTTTATCTGCGCAAATCAGGTAGAACGCCTTCTGCCCATTTGCGCAGGTTCAGATCTGAAACAAATTGGTTCAAGATTTAAACCATGGCTCTGATACCACTGAAGCGATGAGAGATCCATCGATTGGACGCCCAAATCTTTTGGAATAAGTTGGGCAAATTTCAAAAATTTTTCTCTCCCATTCAACGGGGAATTGAATTCCCTATTTAGAAAATCATATTTTTAAGGATCAATCTTGAACCATAAACTGAACCAGATCTGAACAAAGCAGTAGGAGAGAATTATACCTAATATGGAGAAATAATATCTCCCAATGGAGGTGTTCACGCCCAAGGAAGGATTCAAAGACTGCTCCCACTGAAAATGGCGCAGTGCAGGATGGAGCAGAATCAGCAGAGTTCTTCTCCAAGAACCTAGTCCTTCGCAAGAAATAGCAGGATGGCACGTGAGCACAGATTCCTATCAGTCCTTTCACAAAGAACTGATATCAAGATCAAATCTTGACTTCTCCCACTGAACTGGAGATTGAACTAGCAAGGTAGGCGGCAAGAAGAAGGAGGCGGCAAGAAAGAATTCTGTAGGGTTGCTTGATTCATTTTTTTGTGATTTCAGCACTAAAGAGGATGTGAATATCTTTTTTCTAAAGGCTGCCACCCCTTCCTTCTCTTGTAACCTTAAAGGATCAGCTCCTAACCCTAAATCACATTTAGATCTGGACTATCTGAGTGGATAGGGTTAAGACCCTATCCTATCTGCTAATCCATCTCAGAATTCGCCCCATATTTAACTAGTTAAATAGCCCAGTTCGAAGTGGGCTTTAGGCCCATTAAGGTCCAGTGCTCACTTAGCCTTCCTAACTGCTGCCCAGTTGGGCTTCCTTGTATGGCGTGGGACCCAAGCATTGATCTACACATCAGCCACATGGGTTCAGCCCAGCCTTTGTTACAAGGCCTGGCCGAATACACTGTTATGGACAGTGCACCCCCTGAAACCCATCAAATGGGCTCTATGGACCCAACACTTACCCTAAGTGGTCCCTGGGCCAAGCCACCTTGTAACACCCAGGGACTGTGGGCAGATGCAAGATTAGCCCATCAGGTATTATCCTCAATGGTCTTACACTCAACCTCTCAGCCCATAATGATCATACACTGCCCGACAAGAGAGGACCTCTCCCTCGGCTGCAAGGAACAGTGTTGCACTCTCTACTTATATGGATCCCGAGAATTAAAACCTTTTGCAAACATTTTAGAAACCATAATATATATACTTTTATATCTTATATAAAATATATTTTGCAAAACAAATCTCAACGATTGAAATCGGTTGCCGGCAGTCTTGGTTTCCATCAAAGAGAGTGCATCCTCGATCATTACCTTTGTCCGACAAAGGGGCTGATCCTGTCACTATGATCACCCACTCAGATGAATTCTCAGATAGTCCCAATATACCCAAGTTTTGACCCCCGCTAAGGATCTCCCTGATTGGTACATCAAACACAGCCCAATCCAACACCTAGTGCAGTATCATAATCGAGTCTAGGGGTCGGGTGTAACTTTCCAGTTTTTCCCATTAATCTCCAAGGTCCAGGACAATACTGGAAATCTGGTCCGGTTCAAAGATTCAATTGATCCTACACTGCATGTGTCTAGGGTCTCACCCCGGTAGCTGAGACAGGCCACCCCAACCGAATTGGTGGCACATCAGTTCAGCCTTATTAGGATAGGTCTCCCCAGATTGACCCACTGGCTGTGAACATTCTAAACTAACACGAGTCTCATTAAGTGTCCAGTTTAAGGGTATTACACAACATACCAAGGAAACATGAATCAAATATGTACTTTTATTCGTTTACAATAAACTCATAATGTACATCATTCTGATTGAAGCTAAGGGCATACAAAACTGTCCAACAAGGAATACAATTTTTGGATGGGAGAGAGAAAAATTTTGAAATTTCACTCAACCTCCCTATAAGGTTCGACCATCCATATGACGGATCTCCCATCCCTTCAGTGGTATCAAAGCCAGGTTCATATTCTTAAACCAAATCATACATGATTGGAACCTACGCAAATAGGCAGAATCGTTCTACCCAATTTGCGCAATTTACAATTTCTCTAGGAATTTGTTCCCAGCGTTTGGGCGAATGCTGTGAAAATTAAGTCTTTCTTTATCTGCTATATTTATAGAATTGTTCTATTTATATTTCTCGATTTTTGGGTTGTTCGTATGGTGGAGATCAAAATTTTATTAGCGCCAAGGAACTCTATTCATTCTTGGTCTGTAAATAATTTTTTTTAGATAGAATTTATAGGATTTATTCTTATGTAATTAATAGAAGATATGGTTTTTGTATTTTTTTTCATTGGAAGAATGCTTGAAGCACGTGGAGGAGAAGTTTTGCATAATCAAGTTTAGCCATTGTGTTTTGCAGTTTTGGAACCCGCAACCTGCAAACTAATCATTGTTTTGCAAGGTTGTAGCCTTACGAACAGTTCTCTGATTGTTGCTTGCTCATTCTTGATTGTCTTTTTTTCAGTCTTTTAATTTTCAGATCATCTTCTTGAATTGATCTTGCAATAGACACCAAACCCTAGGCCCATTTAACACAGATTAGACCAAACTGGTTATACCAAATCTATGATTCAATAGGGACTGTTTTCAACCCTAAAAATTTGATTATGGGCCAGGGGTTTGATGGCCCATTGCAAGATGCAATTCGGCCCTCCTTGTAAAACCATAGTTTAATTAACTTAAATTTGCATCAGCCCTAATTTAGCAAAAATGCTATATGGGCCGAACTGCCTTTTGCAGTTCAACCCATATACCTAGATAATGTTATATGATAATGTTATGAGATTTAATGGGTTGACACTAATTTAACCTAAGTAATTTAGGGTTTTATAGATGATTTAATTGATTGGATCAATTGTGTTATTTTTCATGCATGTGATGTACGATGTGTGATGTGCTACGTACATGGGCCCATGTTAATTCGATAGTGGCTCTTTCGCACACCATGGCTGAATGCACATCATTGCCATGGTGTCCTTAAGATCATTGGATGATCTCCCTTCTTGATGGGGCCCACATCAGCTTCCTCTACAAGAGGAACCATGCAGAACCCTAGCAATTTAGGGCCCATTTGAATATGACTTTAAGAAAGTCAATGGAAGCCACTTTGGTTTGACCTAAATAAGAACTAAGACATAATTATTCATTCCCTCTAGCAAAACATAAGTGCATGTGATAGGGAGATTCATATGATGAACTCTCTAAAGGCTTTCCATCGTTAGCATAAAGATGGGTCCTTCAGTAATGAGAAAATGCACCATAAAATTAGGCATATCCTAAAATGGAAGACTCTCTCACAATACCTTGGCGTTCACGAATATGATGGTTAAGCACTTACTGGACAGAAAGGTTTAACCTAAAATGGCAACGAACCTTGTCTAACAGAGGCCAAAGGGAAAGCTCATAAGATGAGTGGATATGATCCTTCACAGAAGGTGGTGGGGTTATGTAAATGAAATAGTTGCCTCCATGCACTGTATGTGATTTCCCATATTTTCCAAAGACATACTTCATAGTCTCCATCATTGAGATAGGAAGGAAATCTCAAAGATGAACAAATGGAAATAGAACATAGATTGAAAGTCAAATCTATATAGTAAACATGAATCAATTTAGGTTGTGGACTAATAATCTACCTTGCCTTTATAAAAAATGGTAAATAGACAATTTGCCAAGTTGTTGGATGATAATAAGCTTAAGGGCCTAAACTATGTTGACTGGTTCCGTAACCTTATGTTGGTATTAATGTCTGAGAAATTGGACAAGATTGCTAAGAACCCTACTCCGGATCGTCCGGGTGATAGGGCTTTTAAGGCCTGTAGGAAGGAATATCAAGAATGGAAAGAGAATGACTCTCTTGCCCAGTGTTACATCATAGCCTCCCTCCACAATCTAATATAGAGACAATTCGATTAGATCAAAGTATCCAAGGATATCTTGGATAGTCTGAGGACCATGTATGAAGAGCATAATCGTTCTACTCGACAAAATGTCTTAAAGTTGTTTACGACCGCTAAAATGACTGAGAGCCAGATGGTTCATGACCATTATCTCAAGATGATGGGTTATATTAATGAACCAGAGGCACTCGATTCAGGGCTTGATCATGTCACCAAAGTTGATGCCACCCTAAACTCTTTGCTTCCCTCCTTCAATCAGTTTATCATAAACTATAACATGAATAAGCTAAATGTTAGCCTTCAAGAACTCAACAATATGTTGCAGAGGGCTAAAGAACTGATAAAGAAGGATAAACTGATAGCCATGCTTGTTGAAGATGGAAATTCGGGTAAGAAAAAGAGGAGGGAAAAGAAAAAGCCTCAGAAAAATATTACCAAGCTTAAAAGGCAAAAGAAGGACAAGACATTGGATGCCTGTCACTTTTGCAAGCAGACCAGCCACTGGAAGAGCAATTATCCTTAGTATCTAGAGACTAGGAAGTAAGGTAATTTTCAATATTTTATCATAGAGATCAATTTGTTGGTCACTTCTACTTCCAAGTGTATTGACTTCAAGGCTTCAACTCATGCATGTAACACATTGCATGGATTCAAGACAAGAAGAAGACTGAGTGACGGAGAATTAACGCTCTACTTGGTGACTTCTGCAACAGTTGCAGCTACAACTATAGGAATTGTAGAATTAGTTTTTAGAGAAGGAATCATTGTGCTTAAAGATTGTCTTTATGTACCTACTCTTAGAAAAAATTTGATTTCAGTTTCAAAATTATGTTTGGCTGGTTATTCTATTTTGTTTAGTAATGTGATTACTATCAAACAGAATAACAAATTCCTCACTTATGGAGAACTCGAGAATGGTCTCTACATTCTCCATCCTTCTCTAGAAACAAACATAACCAAAACTATGTCGGAAATAATCCCCAAGAAGAGAACTCATGATATAGTGAATTTCACGTGCTTGTGGCATTACCAACTTAGCCACATTAATATAGATCATATCACAAGGTTGGTAAAGGATAGTCTTTTGGATTTTCTACCTGTAGAAGATCTTCCAACCTATGAACCTTGCTTTCAAGGTAAGATGACGAAGCGGCCATTTATGGGAAAACCTGAAAGATCTATAGGCACGCTTGACCTTATACATAATGTTGTATGTGGTCCCATGAATGTTAGGACGCGTAACCAGCACATTTATTTTATAACATTCACCGATGATTTTTCACGATATGGTTACGTGTACCTAATGAGACATAAGTCTGAATCCTTTGAAAAGTTTAAAGAATTTAGACAAGAGGTTGAGAAATAGTTGGGGAGAAACATTAAGGCCCTTCTATTAGATCGATGAGGCGAATATCTCTCCAACGAGTTCAGGGACTACTTAAAGGAAAACGAGATTGTATCACAACTAGCTCCTCCTGCTACACCATAATTAAATGGTGTATCGGAGAGGAGAAATCGGACTCTATTAGAAATGGTCCATTCACTTCTCGTCCACTCAGAGTTACCTGTATCCTTTAGGGGTTACGCATTAGAGACTGCAATTTACGTGCTGAACTGGGTTCCAACCAAATCTGTTCCTAAGACTCCATATGAGCTACAGACCGGTAAGAAACCAAGTGTAAGACACTTGAAGATTTGGGGTTGTCCAACGCATGTTAAAAGAACTAGTGCTAACAAATTAGAATCCAAGACTAGTCGTTGCCTATTTGTACGTTACCCCAAAGGCTCTGTAGGTTACTTATTTTATGATCCAAAATAACAAAAAGTGTTTTTCAGTCGAAATGCCTAATTCCTAGAGGAAGATTACATCCTAGATAATCTTTATTAGGAAGTTGTTCTTGATGAGGATAGCCTAGGGGTAGTGAGAGATGTCCCACAAGTTCTTGATAACAACCAACCTAGAAGGTCTACTCGGGTATCTAGGCCTCCAGTTCGTTACGGCTATGACCAAGAAAGATACTTGGTGGAAGCCACAACTAGTGAGGAAGATCCCATGACTTATACGGAAGCTATGTTGGACATAGATTCCTTGAAGTGAATAGACTTCATGAAAGTCGAGATGGACTCGATGGAGACCAACAAGGTCTGGACTCTTGTAGACCCGCCCCCTGGGGTGAAAACAATTGGTTGCAAGTGGATTTACTAGAGGAAGAAGGGCCCATATGGTAACGTTGACCTGTGAGTTATACGAAAGCTATGTTGGACATAGATTCCTTGAAGTGGGTAGACGGCATGAATGCCGAGATTGACTTGATGGAGACCCACAAGGCCTAGACTCTTGCAGACCCGCCCCCTGGGGTGAAAACAATTAGTTGCAAGTGGATTTATAAGAGGAAGAAGGGCCTAGATGGTAATGTTGAGACCTATAAAACTTGTTTTGTGGCGAAAGGGTACACTTAGAAAGAGGGAATTGACTATGAGGAAACATTTTTGCCAATGGTCATACATAAGTCTACTAGGATCCTGCTACCCACAACAGCATACCATTATTACGAGATTTGGCAAATGGATGTCAAAACCGCATTCCTGAATGAAGATCCTATTAAAAATATCTATATGCAACAACCGCAAGGTTACATATCTGTAGGTCAGGAACACATGGTATGTAAACTTAATCGATCCATATATGGACTTAAGCAAGCTTCTAGGAGCTGGAACATCTGGTTTGACTCTACTACCAAACAGTTTGACTTTGAGTAGAATCCGGATGAGCCCTGTGTTTATAGGAAGACAGTAGGAGATAATGTTACTTTCTTGGTTTTGTACGTAGATGACATTCTATTAATTGGGAATGATGTAGAAATGTTAACTACGGTGAAAGTATGGATTTCATAACAATTCTCCATGAAAGATCTTGGAGAAGCCTCTTACATCTTGGGTCTTTGACTCTATGAATATAGATCAAAGAGGATAATAGGATTATCCCAATCTGCTTACATTGACAAGATTGTCAAGAGATACAGCATGGAGAACTCTAAGAAAGGAAATGTTCCTTTCAAGCACGGAGCCACTTTATCCGAGGGCATGTTTCCCAAGACTCCCGAGGAGATAAAGGGCATGATAGAGGTTCCCTATGCCTCAGTCGTAGGGAGCACCATGTAGGTCATGCTGTGCACTCGGCCAGACATTGCTCAGGCCATGAGTGTGGTAAGTAGATACCAGTTTAACTCAAGACAAGAGCACTGAATAGTTGTTAAAAACATACTGAAATACCTTCGAAGGATAAAAGGAGTTTTGTATAGTAGTTCACTACAGATAGTTGGGTATACTGATATCGGCCTCTAGTCAGACCCAGATGATAGAATGTCTGCATCTGGTTACATCTTCACGATGGGGTCCTAAGTAGTAAGAATAACAGTCCACAACCCAAACTGAGTACATTGTCATAAGTGAGGCTGCCTAATGGATGAAGGTATTCATTTTGGAATTTTGAATTCAGCACATCATCCATTCCACTATTGTGTGACAGCACTGTATCTATGGGAGGTTGATGTTAAAAGGTAGCATCAGCGGAGAATGTGGCAGACCCATTGACTAAGACACTGACACAGAAAGTGTTTGAGAAACTCGTGGAAAGTAAGGGACTCCGGCTTGTACCCAATTGGACCTAAGTGCAAGTGGCAGGTGTTAGACAGTGTATGCCCTTAGCTCTAATCAGCTTGATGTACATTATGAAATTTATCGTAAATGAAATAAGTACATATTTGATTCATGTTATATTGGTGTGTTTCTATGTAATACCCTTAAACTGGACACTTATGAGACTCGTGTTAGTTCAAAATCTTAATAGTTGTTAAATAGATCTGGGAAATTTATCCTGCCAAGGCTAACACTGATGTGCCACCAATTTGGTTGGGGTGGCTTCTCTCAGATGTCAGGGTGAGACGTGAGGTACATGCAATGTGGATTTGCTTGAAATCCTGAACCGGACCAAATTCCAGTATTGCCTTGGACCTTGGAGATAGATGGGCAAAAGTAGAATGTTACGCCTAACCCCTAGACTCAATTATGGTATTGCACTAAGTGTTGGATTGGGTTGTCTTTGATATGCCAATCAGTGAGATCCTTGACCGTGTCAAAACCTGGGTATGTTGGGACAGTTCGAGAATTCACCTGAGTAGGTGATCATAGTGACAGAATCAGCCCCTTGATCGGACAAAGTGAATGATCGAGGATTGCACTCTCTCTAATGGAAACCTAAACTCCCAGTAGTTGATTTCGAACTTATTGAAATTTGTTTTGAAAAATATATTTATATAGAGATATACTTATATGTTGTGTTTTCACAAAAATGTTTGTTATATGTTTTAATTCCCTGGATCCATGTGAGTAGAGAGTGCAACACTGTACCTTGTAGCCGAGGGAGAGGTATTCTCTTGTCGGGCAGTGTTTGATCATTATGGGGTAAGAGGTTAAGTGTAAGACCATTGAGGGTAATACCTAATGAGATAATTTTGCATCTACCCACAATCCTTGGGCCTTCACAAGATGGCTCGACCCAAGGACCATTTAGTGTAAATGTTGGGCCCATTAAGAGCCCAAGGTGATGGACTCAGGGGTTTATTGTAATTTACAGTGAATTCGTCCAAGCCTTGTAAAAAAGACTAGGCTAAACCCATGTGGTTGATGTGTAGATCAATGTTAGGGTCGCACGCCATACAAAGAAAACCAAACTAGCCAGCATATAATGGGTTAAGTGAGCAATATGACTTAATCGGCCTAAGGCCCATGTGGTTGATGTGTAGATCAATGTTAGGGTCGCACGCCATACAAAGAGAACCAAACTAGCCAGCATATAATGGGTTAAGTGAGCAATATGACTTAATCGGCCTAAGGCCCTTTTCGAATTGGGCGTAAGTGATTTAGTTAAAATGGGCCATTTTGGGTTTATAATCTGACTAGGATTAGCAATTTGATAAGATAGGTCTTATCAACTTGAGAGTCCAAATCTAAATACAAGATTTAGATTAGGAAATCTCATTCCTAATTAGATTAGGAAGCTGATTCTGAAAGGATTATAAATAAGGGGGCAAATTCCTTTCTATAGTCTTTTTCTCTCCCTCAGCTCTTTGCACCATACCAGTTCGATCTCCACCTCCTGGAGTGAACAAGAATTGTTCTTGATATTATTTCTTGGTGAAAAAACAATCTGAAGTCGTGCTCATACCACCCTACTCGATTCTTGCTGAAGAATCATAGGTTCTTGTTGATCTTGCCTCGACATACACTGTGTCATCTTCAGTGGAGACAGATTTGATATCTTCTTTGGGCGTGAACACCTACGTTGGGAGTTCCTTTTTTACTCTGTATCAAGTATATCCCTCTCCCTCTTTTGGTTTTAGATCTGGTCCGGTTTTGTTTCAAGAATGAACATTGAAAATGTAATTTTCTAAATCAATGAATACGATTCCCAGATGGGAGAGAAAGAAAATTTTTGAAATTTCGCCCAACTTCCCTTCAAGGTTCGGCCATCCATATGATGGATCTCCCATCCCTTCAAAAATCACTAAAGCAATGACATCTTTTGCCAATAATTCAGAAGGACGTAGCCGAGCAGGTGCGGAAGTGTGACTGATGCTAGAGACACTCCATCATCTCCCACCAGCCAACCACAATATTGTTGGCCCTCAGCAGCCCTTGGCCCTTTTCCAAGTGGGAAATGGACCTCCACGGCCCCTTCCCTCCAGTCATTGGAAATAGAAAGTACCTCCTCGTCACCATCAACTACTTCACCAAATGGGTTGAAGTTGAGCCCCGGGCTACCATCACAACAAGAATGATACAAAACTTATTTTGGAATAACATCATTTGCCACTTTGGCCTCCCCCACATTCTAGTCACTGACAATGGGAAGCAGTTCAATAATGTGAGGTTCTGAGAGTGGTGTGCCTCCCTTGGCATCAAGCAGCAGTACACCTTGATAGGCTACTCTCGGACTAACGGCCTAGCCGAGGTCACCAACTGGACTATCTTAAAAGGGCTGAAGACTAAACTTAACAGAGCCAAAGGCCTATGGGCCAATGAACTAAACAACGTCCTGTGGGCATACCGGATGACACCTCGAACAGCCATGGGAGAAACTCCATTCAACCTGATTTATGGCACCGAGGCCATCATTCCAGCAAAGATTGGCAAGTCAATGCTTCGAACCAAGGTATACAATGAAGTTGATAATGATGAGGAATTCAAAACCAGCTAGACCTGTTAGAAGAAGTTTGAGAACTGGTGCAAATCAGAGTAGCAGCCTACCAGTAGAGAGTATCTCACTACAATTACTCAAGGGTGAAAGAAAGACACTACAAAGAATGAGACATCATCCCTAGGAAAGTCATGGTGCCCGAGCCCGTTGTAGGCAAGCTCGGCCCCAACTAGGAAGGTCCCTATAGAATCAAGCAAGTCATCAGCCTCAGCACATTTTGGTTCAAGCATCTGAGTGGAAGACCAGTCCCTCGAACTTGGAACTTAGAAAATCTCCGGATGTATTACTAGTGAATGTACTACCTAGTAGCTGAACAATGAATGCAAGTGCAAAGTTCCTTCCCCTCGGCCCAGTATCATAGTGTATAAATTCTCAATTTTGGCCATGTAGCCAGGACCCCTCAGCCGCACAACCAACCAATGTGTGTGGCCTCCTCTGAGGCCATACACTCAAAGTATGGTGCTCAGACACATATCTCCCTAGGATCCATACATCCACCTTGCCTTCATGCTAAGGCAGGAAGAGCCGAGGACTTCAGCCACAGGGGTTGGCTAGCAACTCCAGCCTATAACAAACAGACACAAAAATAATCTAATTACTTCACCAAGCAGGAAGAACGGGCTGCCTATAACAAAGTATGGCCAGAGGGGGAGGCCAGAACCTTTACAAAGATGAACAAAAATATAAGAAAGAGCAGCAATTGGCAACAAAAAGTAGGAAGGTAGAGGCCACCATCATCTTGCAGGGGCGTTACACCAGAAGACAGGCTGCCTATGTATCACCCTCAGCAAGAGGGGCAGTAAAGTCCTCGACGACAGTAGGAACAACGATGCCCTTAGATGGAAGAGTTTCAAGATTTGGAGGGACCTTCAACTCATCCACTGGGAAATCTAGAGCCAACCTCAACACATCGAGCTTTATATCCTCAATCCCTTCCAAGTAGGAGTCGGCCCTATAGTCAGTGAGGCATTATTAATACTCCTTTGTCGTCTACCAAAATGAGGATGTTATCCTTGGAACTCGCCTTGGCCTCCGCCACAAACTCATCAAGCCGGATGCATTCGAGCTCAGACTTCTTCAAGGACTCTTGAAGCTCAGCAGTCCAAGCCTTCTCCACCTTCAAATCATCCTCCAATGTCTTCAGGAGTTGCTTCTCCTCATCTAGAGCCGAGAGGGCGGCATCCCAACTGCTCTCAGCCTCGATGACCCACACCACAAGCCACTAACTCTTCTCCTTGAACTTCTTTAGATGATCAAGGAAGAGCGTGACTCAGTTACCCAAACCGGTGTAGTACTAGTAGACCTGCAACAAAAGCATCTCCATCAGCAAAGTTAACCAAAAAAGCGAAAAAGATAACCAATGAAGCGACGAAAGGAAAAACTTACCTTGGCCAAGTGGTCTAAACCGTGGTCCCGGAGGGTGAGGGTGTTCCCATTCATCATGGCGAGACGATCCCCTTGGGCGATTATCCCGTTAACCAAAGCCCTACTGACCCCCTCGTCATCAATAGAATCTCCATCCTGAATGGACCACCAGGGGTGGAATACTTAGTGTGTGTCGAGCTCCCCTGCTTCTTGAGGCTCTACTGAAGAAGGAGGGGCAGACAAAGGCCCAACCATAGGCCCCTTTGCTGTAAGCCCCCTTTGTGCAGTGGTGGTCTCTCTTCCTGTTAGACAGTGTATGCCCTTAGCTCCAATCAAATTGATGTACATATACATTTATTGTAAATGAATAAAAGTACATGATTGTTTCATGTTAGCATTGGTGTATTTCTGTGTAATTACCCCTTAAACTAGACACTTATGAAACTAGTGTTAAGTTACACATAAACCCCAGACTTGATTATGGTACTACATTGATTATGGTACTATATATCATGTTTTAAGAAAATTGTTTCCAAAAATGTTTTATATCCCGGGACCATTCGAATAGGGAATGCAGCATTGCACCTTACAGTCAGGGGAGAAGTCCTTCCATGTTGGGTAGTGGTTGATCATTGTGGGTTGAGAGGTTGAGTGTAAGAGACCATTAAGGGCTATTTATTTGATGGGTTATATCTTGCTTAAGCCCATTATCCTTGGACTTCATAGGATGGCTGGACTCAGGGATCATTTAATTGTAAACGTTGGGCCCATTTTATCCTGTAGTGATGGACTCAACGGTTCATTGCATTTAGTAGTGAATTCGGCCAAGCCTTTTCACAGAGGTTGGGTCGAACCTATGTGGGCTTAAGTAAGGTCATTGTTGGAGTCCCACACCATACAAATTGAACCTAAATGGGCCCGCATTTAGTAATAATAGTAATAGTTACTATATTTTAAAATTTACAACATTAATAATAATTTAACAACTATAGTATTTATTAATTAATAGTAATTTACAGTATTATTAAGTATCTAAAAGTATTTATTAAAATACTAAATTTATAAATTAATAGTATTTTTAATTAATATAGTTCTTTTGATAATTACAATATTTTTATAAATTAAAGTATTTTAATTAATTAACATTATTTATTAAAAATAATGTATTTTTTATTAACAATATTTTTAATAATTATAGTATTAATAATTAACCTTATTATACAGTATTTTCAAAAATTATAGTATTATTAATTAACAATGTTTATTAAAATTCCATATTTATTAAAAATATATTAATATTTTTTATTAATTCATTAGTTAATAGTTTTTAAAATGTCAACTAATGTAAGTTATAATTTAAATTGTACTTAAATTATATTTAAATATTATTTAAATTAGATTTAAAATTGTAAGTAATATAATTATATTTTAAATTGTAATTAGCCACGAAAATAGCCAAAAATAAAGTGCCAATAATTTTGGCATAATTACGAAAAAACTATCCAAGAAATTACCAAAGTGGATTAACATGATTTCCAATAAATTACCAAAAATTAAAAAATATAACCATTAAATTTAATTTTTGAAGATATGTACTAATTATCAATAATCTTCAAGAAATAAATGTAATTAGTTCATAGTGTATTTAAAATACATTTGTTTTTTCATATAAATAATAAATTATATCATTAAAACAATATAATCCTTGCCTATGATGATATTAATTCATAGTGTTACAATGGAAAATAGAAAAAAAGAGTTTACTATTATGTATTTCCATTATTTCACTTTCACTCAGCAGAGCCCGTGCATCGCACTAGTCCCCACTACTGGATTTAAAATACATTTGTTTTTTATATATTAATATTTTTTAATAAAATCGTTAATTGATTTCAATTCAAACTCCAAATGAACTAAACCATAGCAATTAGAACCCAATAATTATGTATACATATATATTATGTATAACTATATAAAGTTTATAATTGATAAATTTAATATTTTATATTTATATACCTTTATTATACATATATGCTTTAAAAATAATTAATTTTTTAAAACTTTTTTAATTTTTGTCATTTTAAACACAATAAGATGGTTGCAGATTAAATGCGAAGATGACCCAAAACCCTACATAATAATCAGATGCATAATGTGGATCTTAATTTCATAATCAAATGCATATGCGGATATAGTTGGCTCAAATCTGAATCCAAACCATATACAATCCTACTATCTACATTTTGTGGGGTTGGTGTTGATTTGAGCTAAACCTAGCTCAAAAGAAAATAGTTTCTTGAGCCTGAAAATTTGATGGTTTAGTCAAGTTTAGGCTAAGTTATAAATGGTCATCCCTAAGTACGAGTCTCAAGACATTTATAATTAGCTCTTTACTAGTCTTATTAATTTAATTAAATTTTAATTTTTAGATATAATGCAAGTGGTTTATTTTATTATTTTTTTATTATTTTATGAATTACTAATTTTTAATAGTTGGTAGAAAAAATTGCTAAAATTTATATTTATTTATTAGGTTTCAAATTACAGTTTTATGACTAAAGAAGTTAATCTATAGATTAATTTAATTATAACATTTAATGATTAATAAAGTAAAATAAATAAAATAAAACACTAACTGATAAAATGAAAAAATAATTATTTATTGAGTAATTAGAAATAATTTATTATTTTTATTATAAATATAACAAATTAAAATTAAAACCCTCATGGGTCTTCCTTGTCACTCATAAAATCCATATTTACTCTAATTAATAAGATCATTCTTCTCTCTCTCTCTCTCTCTCTCTCTCATCCACCCACCTTAATAGTCAATGTTTGTAACATATCACTCCCCAATAAATCCCTCTTTTCCTCTTAAATCTTTTATAATCCCTTATGGCTCTCTCTACTAAAGTAGGGGAGTAAATTAAATGGATTGGGTTAGGTTAAGGGCTGACTCTAAATATGAACGTAGCTTGGACCCAAATTAATGCCAAAACCAAAATTTTTCCACCCAGTACATGGGGTGAACTAATCTTCTTCTATAAAAAGTCAAAAGAAACCATTTCTCCTTCACATTGGTTATTAGGCTTTTCTCTTTTTATTTATTAATTTAATGTAGTTTTATGGATTGTTCTGGTTTAATAACAAAATGCAGTAAGACAACACTTAACGAAGAATAGAGTAGGCTCAATTGTGTTCCCGCATCCAACATAGGCTCGAATCTTAATTCATAAGCTCTATTTAATTGGTATCCCAACATCCAGACAGGAATCTCTCTCTCTCTCTCTCTCTCTCTCTCTCTTTCTCTCTCTCTCTTGTTCCCATTCACCTAAATCATGTCCTCTCCTAAAATTTCTCTCTATATCTCTCTTCACCTTTCAAATACATGCATTTAATTTTCCATCAATGTATTAAAATATTAATGTTTAATAATAAGAGAAAAAAAAGATAATACAATAAGACGAACAAGAAAAGTAAATTAATAAAATTAAATATTTAATTAAAAAACTTATTGTAATTATAGATAATATTTAAAATTGTCATTGTGAAATCTATCTCTCTCCCTATGGGACATTTTGGGCCCCACACATCACAATTTGTATCGATGTTGAAATTTGGAAAATACTATAGCAAGAAGTTGGGTCAAGAAAATATAAGATTTTACTTACCAATTTGAAAGATCCAATTTGGTTTGCCAAATTTTCTCTATGAATTTTTAGAAACTATGTATTGAAAATAAATATTAGAAACACTATTAATTAACATGTTTTTGTTAAAATAATAAATTTTCAAAAATATGTTTCTATTATATTTAAAGAACACTAAAAATTCACTAAAAATTATCTATAAATTATGTGAAAATTTCACTATTAATTTTCTAGAAATATTTTCTATGAACTTGAATTTGAGTTTTGGATTAGGTTGTTTCCCCTAGTCTTTTCTAATTTCCTAGTAGATGAAATGGGTCAGGGACCCAAAAATCACCACACATAAAAAAGGATGTGTAGGCGGGGTGAGGCTGTTGGACAGTTATGCCTTTAGCTCCAATCAGAGTGATGTATCTTTTGACATTTATTGTAAATCAATAAAGTACATAATTGATTCGTGTCATTGTGGTGTGTTTCTGTATAATACTCTTAAACTGGACACTTATGAGACTCGTGTTAGTTTAGACTCTTCACAGCCATTGGATAGATCTAGGGAGATTTATCCTGCCAAGGCTAACACTGATGTGCCACCAAATTGGTTGGGGTGGCTTGTCTCAGCTACCAAGGTGAGACCTAAGGTACATGCAATGTGGGATTTCTTAGAACCCTGAATCAGACCAAATTCCAGTATTGCCCTTAGACCATGGAGATAGATGGGCAAAACTAGAATGTTACACCTGACCCTTACACTCGATTATGGTATTGCACTAGGTGTCAGATTGAGATGTCTTTGATATGCCAATCAGTGAGATCCTTAGAGGGGGTCAAAACCTGGGTATGTTGGGACAGTCTAAGAATTCACCTGAGTAGGTGATCAAAGTGACAGGATTAGCCCCTTTGTCGGACAAAGTGAATGACCGGGGAATGCACTCTCTTTGATGAAAACCTAAACTACTAGCAGTTGATTTTAGTATATATATATATATATATATATATATATATATATTATGGTTTCAAAATGTTTTGTAAAAGGTTTTAATTCCCGGGATCTATGCGAGTAGAGAATGCAGCACTGTTCCTTGCAGCTTAGGGAGAGGTCCTCTCTTGTTGAGCAACGTTTGATCATTATGGGCTGAGAGGTTAAGTGTAAGACCATTAAGGGTAATACCTGATGGGCTAATCTTGCATCTGCCCACAGTCCTTGGGTTTTCAAAAGGTGGTTGGACCCAAGGACTATTTAGTGTAAATGTTGGACCCATTAAGAGCCCATGGTGATGGACTCAGGGCTTCACTGTCTCCTATAGTGAATTCAGCCAGGCCTTGTAACAAAGGCTGAGTTGAACCCATGTGGCTGATGTGTAGATCAATGTTTGGGTCTCACGCCATACAAAGAGAGTCAACTAGGCAACAGGTTAAGGGGTAAAGTGAGCACATAAGCTTAATGAGCCTAAAGCCCAATTCGAGTTGGGCTTAAATTGTTAATTAAAAGGAGGCAAGATCTGATTTATTATCTGATTATGATTAGCTGAAAGGATAAGATAAGTCTTATCCATTTAAGAGTCTTGATCCAAATATCATATTTGGATCAAGAGAGTCTCTCCTAATTAGATTAGGAGGCTGATCCAAAGAAGACTATAAATAAGAGGCAAAATCTGATTAGGATTAACTGAAAAGATAAGATAAGTCTTATCCATTTAAGAGTCCAGATCCAAATATTAGATTTGGATCAAGAAAACCTCTCCTAATTAGATTAGGAGGCTGATCCAAAGAAGACTATAAATAGGGGGCTAATTCCTTAGTTTTAAGACACACAACAATCTGTAGAATTCTCTCCCATTGTTGCCATCCCTACCTTGTTCGATCTCCTCTTATGGATCTAATCAAGAAAGGTTCTTGATATTGTTTCTTGGTTGAAGAAACAATCTGAAGTCATGCTCACCAGCCCCTGTTCGATTCTTTCTAAAGAATCCTGGTTCTTACTAAAGAGTCATCTTGCTGATCCTGCTTCATCTCACACTATGTCATCTTTAGTGGAAGTGGGTTTTGGTCTTCTCCTTGGGTGTGAACACTCTGCAGAATTCTCTCCCATTGTTGCCATCCCTACCCTGTTCGATCTCCTCTTGTGGAATTGATCAAGAAAGATTCTTGATATTATTTCTTGGTTAAAGAAACAATCTGAAATCATGGTCACCAGCCCCTGTTCGATTCTTGCTGAAGAATCCTAGTTCTTACTAAAGAGTTATCCTGTTGATCATGTTTCATCTCACACTGTGTCATCTTCAGTGGAAGCGGGTTTTGGTCTTCTCCTTGGGTGTGAACACCTTCATTGGGAGTTACTGCTACTTCATATCAGGTATATCCCTCTCCTCTCTTTTGGTTTCAGATCTGGTCTGGTTCTGGGTTCAAGATTGATTCTTGAAAATGCAGTTTTCTAAATAGGGAATGCGATTCCCAGATGGGAGAGAGAGAGAGAAATTTTTTTGAAATTTCACCCAACCTTCTTGCAGGGTTCGGCCATCCATATGATGGATCTCTCATCCCTTCGATGGTAACAGAGCTATGGTTCAAGTCTTGAACTGAATTAGATCATATCCGGATCTACGCAAATGGGCAAAAGGCATTCTACCTGATTTGCGCAGTTAGCGATTTTTATAGGAAATTGGTTCCCAGTTTTGGGTGAATGATCTGAAAATAAATCTTTATTATTCTGTTATATATTTAGAAATGTTTTGTTTATATTTCTTGAATTTTGGGTTGTTCATATGGAGGAGATCGAAATCTTTATGCAATGCAAGAAATCTGTGCATCTGCGTTTTTTTTCTATTCATTCTTGGTCTGTAATTAATTTTATTTTTTCTTTAATTTTAGACGGAATGTATAGAAATTTGATTCTGATGTTATATTAATAGAAAAATTAGGTTTTCTATTTTTTTCATTAAAGACGAAGCTAGGAGCGCGAAGGAGAAAATTTTGCAGACTTGGGTTCGATAATTTGCGATTAGCAGTTTTAGAAACTGCAAACTGCGAACTAACTTTTGTTTTGCAGGGTTGCAGCCTTACAAACAGCCCTCTTGCTATTATTTACTAATTCTTCATTGTCATGTATCAATTTCTTTATTTTCAGATCATGTTTCTTGAATTGGATCTTGAATTAAACATCAAACCCTAGACCCATTCGAACCAGATTGGACCAAACTAGTTGTATCGAATCTGTGGTTCGATGGGGGCTGTTTTCAGCCCTAGAATTTCCTTCATGGGCTGAGGGGTTGATGGTTAATTGCAAGATGCAATTTGACTCACATATGTAAAACCCAGCTTTGATTTGTTAAAACTGCTTTAGCCCAATTCAACATAAATGCTATATGGGCAGAATTATTCTATGCAGTTCAGCCCACATACCTAAATAATATTATTTGATAATATTATGGGATTTAAATGGGCTGAAAAGGTTTTTAAATTTTACTTATGGGTTTTATAATTATTTAATTGATTGGATCAATTATGGATTTCATGCATGTGATGTATGTGATGCGATGTGTTGCGTACATGGGCCATAAGTGCTTGGCCCATGATAATTCGATAATGGCTCTTTCGAACACCATGGCTGAATGCACATCATTGCCATGGTGCCTTTAAGATCATTGGATGATCTCGCTTTCTCAGTGGGGCCCACTTCAGTTTCTCCCCAAGAGGAACACCATGGAACCCTAGCCATTTTGTACCAACTTTGAATCTGACTTTATGAAAGTCAGTGGGAGCCACTTTGGTTTGACTTAAATCAGATCTAGGGGGTTTTCATTCCCTCCATTAAATATAAGTGCATGTGATAAAGAATTTCATATGATGAATTCTCTAATGGCCTTCCATCATTAGTATGAAGGTTGGCTGTATTGGTGGGTAGAGATGCACCATAAAATTGGGCGACCCATCTGCTAATGGAGTTGGCTGGATTGCTTCATGAGATGATAGAGGCGTCATAGACCAATGTGGGAGGGGCCTATCCTGAAATGGAAGACTCTCTCACGGTACCTTGGCATTCACAAACATGATGGGTGAGCACTTACTGGACAAAATTGTTTAACCTAAAATGGCTAAAACCTTGACTGACAGAGGCCAAAGGGAAAGCTCATAAGATGAGTTGATGAGATCCTTCACAGAAGGTGGTGGGGTTTTGTAGCTAAAACAAATGGCTCCATGCACCCCATGTGGTTTCCCATATTTTCAAACTCACAAATGTCTTCGTCACTAAGATTGGAGGAAATCTCAGAGATGCCCAAAATGGAAATGGAACATAGATTAAAAGCCCTTTCTATGTAGTAAACTTGAATCAATTTAGGTTGTGGACTAGTAATCTGCTTTGCCTTTTGTCAGAAATGGCAAATGGACAATTCGCCAAGCTGTTGGACAATAACAAACTTAAGGGCCCAAATTATGCTGACTAGTACCATAACCTTATGTTGGTATTAACGTCCGAAAAATTAGATAAGGTTGCTAAGAACCCTGCTTCGGATCGTCTGGGTGATAGGGCTTCTGAGGCACGTAGGAAAGAGTATCCTGGATAGTCTGAGACAATCTGATACAGAGACAATTCGATACATCATAGCCTCCCTCGACAATCTGATACAAAGACAATTCGATCAGATCAAAGTGTCCAAAGATATCCTGGATAGTTTGAGGATAATGTATGAAGAGCATAATCGTTTTACTCGTCAGAAGGTCTTGAAGTTGTTCATGACCGCAAAAATGATCGAGAGCCAGATGGTTCATGACCATTGTCTCAAGATGATGGGTTACATTAATGAGCTTGAGGCACTCAGGTCAGGGCTAGATCATGTCACCAAGGTTGAGGCCATCCTAAATTCCTTGCCTCCCTCCTTCAATCAATTTATCGTGAACTATAACATGAATAAGCTAAATGATATCCTTCAGGAACTTAGCAATATGTTGCAGAGGGCTGAAGAACTGATTAAGAAGGATAAACCGATAGCCATGCTTGTTGAAGGTGGCAATTCATTCGTGTATTGACTCCAATGCTTCAATTCACTTCTGCTTCCTAGGGTATTGACTCAAGGGCTTCAATTCATTCGTGTAACTCACTGCAAGGGTTCAAGAAAGTAGAAGACTGAGTGACGGAGAAGTAACACTCTAATTGGGGACTTCTGCAACAGTTGCAGCTACAGCCATAGGAATTGTAGAACTAGTTTTCAAAGAATGAGCAATTGTACTTAAAGATTGTCTTTTCGTACCTAATTTAAGAAGAAATTTAATTTTTGTCTCAAAATTATGTATGGTAATGTGATTACTATTAAATGGAATAACAAATTCCTCACATACAGAGAGATTGAGAATGGTCTCTATATTCTCCATCCTTCTCTGGAAACCAACATCACTGAAACTATGTCGGAAATAATCCCTAAGAAGAAGACTCATGATACAGTTAATTCCATGTGCCTGTGGCATTACTGACTTAGCCACATTAACATAGATCATATCATAAGGTTGGTAAACGATGGTCCTTTGGATTTTCTAACTATAGAAGATCTTCCAACCTGTGAGCCTCGACTTCAGGGTAAGATGATGAAGCGGCCATTTACGGGAAAGCCTGAAAGATCTACAAGAACACTTGACCCGATACATACTGATGTATGTGGTCCCCTGAATGTTAAGACATGTAATCAACACGTTTATTTCATAACTTTTACTGATGACTATTCTCGGTATGGTTACATATACCTAATGAGACATAAGCCTGAATCCTTTGAAAAGTTCGAAGAGTTCTGACAAGAAGTTGAGAAACAGTTAGGGAGAGAAATTAAGACCTTCGATCAGATCGAGGCGGTGAGTATATCTTCGACGAATTCAGGGACAACTTAAAGGAAAACGAGATTATATCACAACTGGCTCCTCCTGCTACACCACAATTAAACGGTGTGTCAAAAAGAAGAAATCAAACTCTATTAAATATGGTCTATTTACTTCTCGGCCACTCAAAGTTACCCACATCCTTTTGGGATTTCCCATGAGAGACTGCGATTTATGTGCTGAACTAAGTTCCAACCAAATCCATTCCTAAGACTCCATATGAGCTATGGACCGGTAAAAACCAAGTGTAAGACACTTGAAGATTTGGGATTGTCCAGCACATGTTAAAAGAACTAGTGCAAACAAATTGGAATCTAAGACCAGTCGTTGCCTATTTGTAGGTAACCCCCAAGGCTCTATAGGTTTCCTATTTTATGATCCAAAAGAACAAAAGGTGTTTTGCAGTCGAGATGCCTATTTCTTAGAAGAAGATTACATCCTAGAGAATCTTCAGCAAGAAGTTGTTCTTGATGAGGAGAGCCCAAGAATAGTGAGAGATGTCCCACAAGCTCCAGATACTCAACCTAGAAGGTCTACCCGGGTATCCAGGCTTCCAGTTCATTACAACTATGACCAAGAAAGTTACTTGGTAGAAGCCATACAAGTGAGGAGGATCCCACGACTTATGCGGAAGCTATGTTGGACATAAATTCCCCAAAGTAGGTAGATGCAATGAAAGCTGAGATAGACTCGATGGAGACCAATAAGGTCTGGACTCTTGTGAACCCACCCTTTGGGGTGAAAGCAATTGATTGCAAGTGAATTTACAAGAAGAAGAACAGCCTAAATGGTAACATTGAGACCTATAAAGCTCATCTTGTGGCGAAAGGGTACACTCAAAAAGAGGGAATCTACTATGAGGAGTCCTTTTCGCCGGTGGCTATGCTAAAGTCTATTACGATCTTGCTATCTGTAGCAGCATACCATAACTACGAGATTTGGCAAATGGATGTCAAAACCGCGTTCCTGAATGGAGATCTTACTGAAGATATATATATGCAACAACCGCAAGGATTCATTGCTGCAGGTCAGGAACACATGGTATGCAAACTTAACTGATCCATATATGGACTGAAGCAGGCTTCTAAGAGTTGGAACATCCAATTTGGCTCTACTATCAAATAGTTTACCTTTGAGCAAAATCCGGATGAACCCTGTGTTTATAGGAAGACCAGTGGGGATAAGGTTACATTCTTGGTTTTGTATCTAGATGACATTCTACTCATTGGGAATGATGTAGGAATGTTAACTACAGTGAAAGTGTGGCTTTCACAGCAATTCTCCAAGAAAGATCTTGGAGAAACTACCTATATCTTGGGACTTTGACTCTATAGAGATAGATCAAAGAGGATAATAGAATTATCCCAGTCTACTTATATTGAAAAAATTGTCAAGAGATACAATATGGAGAACTTCGAGAAAGGAAATGTTCCTTTCAGGCACAGAGTCACTCTCTCCAAGGGTATGTCTCCCAAAACTCCCAAGGAGATTGAAAGGCATGAAGAAGATTCCCTATAGCTCAGCCGTAGGGAGCATCATTTATGCCCTGTTGTGCACTCGTCCAAACATTGCTCAAGTAGTGAGTGTGGTAAGTAGGTACCAGTCTAACCCAGGACAGGAACACTGGACAGTTGTGAAAAACATACTGAAATACTTTCGAAGGACAAAAGATTTTATCTACAATTTGATGGCAGTTCACTACAGATCGTCGGGCATACTAATACCAACTGCTAGTCAGATCCAAATAGTAGAAAGTCTACATTTGGTTACATCTTTACAATGGGGTCCTGGGTAGTAAGAAAAATAATCCACAACCCAAGCCGAGCACATCGCCGTAAGTGAGGATGCCTAATGAATGAAGGTATTCATTCTAGAATTTGGAATTCAGCACAACACTCATTCCATTGTTATGTGACAACGGAGAATGTGGCTGACCCATTAACTAAGCCACTAACACAGAAAGTGTTTGAGAAAATGTGGAAAGTCTGAGACTCCAGCCTGTACCTGATTGGACCTAAGTGCAAATGGGAGCTGTTAAACAGTTATTTCCTTAGCTCCAATCAGATTGATGTATCTTTTAACATTTATTGTAAATGAATAAAGTACATAATTGATTTGTGTCATTCTTGTAGAGATTTATCCTGCTAAGGCTAACACAATGTGCCACCAAATTGGTTAGGGTGGCTTGTCTGAGCTACCAAGGTGAGACCTGAGGTACATGCAATGTGGGTTTTCTTGAAAACTTGAACCGGACCAACTTCTAGTATTGCCTTGGACCACAACTTCTAGTACTGCACTAGGTGTCGGATTGGTATGTCTTTGATATGCCAATCAGTGAGATCCTTAGAGGGGGGTCAAAACCTGGGTATGTTGGGACAATTTGAGAATTCACCTGAGTGGGTGATCATAGTGATAGGATCAGCCCCTTTGTCGGACAAAGTGAATGATCGGGAAATACACTCTTATATATATATATATATATATATATATATATATATATTATGGTTTCAAAATGTTTTGCAAAAGGTTTTAATCCCGGGATCTATGTGAGTAGAGAGTGCAACACTGTTCCTTGCAGCCGAGGGAGAGGTCCTCTCTTGTTAAGTAGTGTTTGATCATTATGAGCTGAGAGGTTAAGTGTAAAGACCATTGAGGGTAATACCTGATGGGCTAATCTTGCTTCTGCCCACATTCATTGGGTTTTTAATAACGTGGTTGGACCTAAGGACCATTTAGTGTAAATGTTGGGCCGATTAAGAGCCCATGGTAATGAACTCAGGGGTTCACTGTCTCCTATAGTGAATTCGGTCAGGCCTTGTAACAAAGGCTGAGCTAAACCCATGTGGCTGATGTGTAGATCAATATTTGGGTCCCACTCCATACAAAAAGAGCCAACTAGGCAGCAGGTTAAGGGGTAAGTGAGCACATAAGCTTAATGGGCCCAAAACCCAATTCAAACTAGGCTTAAATTATTAATTAAAAGGAGGTAAGATCTGATTTATAATCTGATTAAGATTAGCTGAAAGGATAAGATAATTCTTATCCATTTAAGAGTCTAGATCCAAATATCAGATTTGGATCAAGAAACTCTCTCCTAATTAGATTAGGAGGTTGATCCAAAGAAGACTATAAATAGGAGGCAAAATCCGATTTATAATCTGATTAGGATTAGCTGAAAGGATAAGATAAGTGTTATCCATTTAAGAGTCTGGATCTAAATATTAGATTTGGATCAAGAAACTCTCTCCTAATTAGATTAGGAGGCTGATCCAAAGAAGACTATAAATAGAGGGCTAATTCCTCCGTTTTAAGACACACAACAATCTGCAGAATTCTCTCCCATTCTTGCCATCCCTACCCTATTCGATCTTCTCTTGTGGAATTGATTAAGAAAATTTCTTGATATTGTTTCTTGGTTGAAAAAACAATCTGAAGTCGTGATCACCAGCCCCTGTTCGATTCTTGCTGAAGAATCCTGGTTCTTGTTGAAGAGCCATCCTGCTGATCCTGCTTCATCTCACACTGTGTCATCTCCTGTGGAAGCAAGTTTTGTTCTTATCCTTGGGCATGAACACCTTCATTGGGAGTTACTGCTACTTCGTATCAGGTATATCCCTCTCCTATCTTTTGGTTCCAGATCTGGTCTGGTTTTGAGTTCAAGATTAATCCTTGAAAAGGCAGTTTTTGAAAATAGGGAATGCGATTCCTAGATGGGAGAGAGAAATTTTTAAAATTTTGCCTAACTTTCCTGTAGGGTTCGACCATCCATATGATGGATCTCTCATCCCTTTAGAGGCTTAGTTGGGGAGCAGTCTCTTTGAAAGATGGAGAAAGGTCTCGTGAGTAGGGGAGTGAGGGTTTCTAGGTCAAGGATGCAGAATGGGAGAGTTAGAGTGTACTCGGGAGTACTGGGTAACACATGCTTGGAATTGAATGGATTCTAACATGGGGAGGATCTCTCTTTGTGGAGGAGATCCCTAGATCCTAAAAGGTAAGAGTTTAGGATATTTGCTCCGTATCGGGAAAGGGAATATATGATTCGCTGTCAATTATTGGGTGCACCACTGGGGTTTCGCCACGCATCTCATGCGGATCTTCTCAAGGATTGGTTTTCCTTATCCTTAAGATCTCTCATTACTCACGTGTGCTACTTCCTTTTTTTTGTGTACCATATTTAATCCTATGTGGGTTCCATGTGCCTCCGAGTATGCGTGGCCCTCATCATTGGATCGGCCAACATCCCTTCTGTCTCGTCATCGCGAGTAAGTTCGCAAGCTGCGGGTTCATCGCATGCCTTAGCAGGTGTAGCTTCATTGAACATTCAGGTGGCCCTAGGACCCTCAGTTTGGCTCACCCGTGGTTTCTTCAGGTTCAAGCACTGACTAGACTCGGTGAACCAAGGGTTCATCGTGATTCTACGATATGTATTGTGAGTTCATTGCAGAGGTAATGGTGTGTTGCAGGCTCATCGCAGCATGGGGGTTGATTGTGAGCTGCTTGCATGTGTGATGAAACTGAAAAGAACCCTATTTTTGTCCCCTAATTTTCATCTTTTTTACATTATTTTAACACTTAAATGCACTCATTACTCTTGTATTTCGATTCAGGGCAATAAGAAGGCAATTGGAAGAAAATAGGGCAAATCGGGTGATTTTGCACAGTTTCAGCGACAGTCCGTAATCTGGGCCTAACTCTCAATTCCAAACTCTGAATTAGACAATTCAAGAAGCCTTAGAAAGATGAAAGGAAGGCCCACAACTTTTATGTTTTGGGTTTTGACAGATTCGACCCGAATAGAGTATGAAAATGAGCCCGAAGTCGGAGCAAGTTCGTAGTCAGACCCATTTCACAACTTAAGCCCAACTCGCAGAAGTACCTTGAAGCAGCCCAACTAGAATTCAAGAGTTAAGAGTTTGAATTTCGAATGTAATCTCCAAGGATAGAGTCTTATCAGATCTAAAGTCTTGAATGTAATCCTAGAGAGATAAGAAGATTGAGATTAGATCATTAGATAAGTGATAGGATAGGATTAGTTCAAAGAATATCAAGACTCCCTAAAGATAAGATGATCTCCTAGAAGGAGTTAGAAAACAGCCTTCTCCTTTGGTTATATAAAGAGGGGGGTGAACCAGCTCTAGCATGACTCATTCCAAGATCCAAGAGATCTTCAAGAGGCCAAGATGATCAAGAAAGCAGTTCGGCTATGGAGAAGAAAGGCATGGAAATTGCGCAGATCATGAGTAGCTAAGCTTCTTTTTCTGGTTCAAGGGGGGAGGTTCGATTGTGTCATTGTGAGGTTCTGTAGTTACTTTATTTTCTTGCTTTCTAATTCAAGTATTCATTAATTCTTGTGCATATTTTTATTGAACGTTGATGTTAATTAGTTTGACAAACTGAATTAATATTGATCTTCCTACTGCTATCCATGATTTCGGTAATCCGTAATTGTCACGAATAATGGTGCAAGTAGCAATTAGGTTGATTTCTTTTTGGGTCAATTGTTCGTGACAGCCTTTAACCAATGTTTTGACATGGTTTAACCTAAAAGGAATCGATGTAACAAGATTCAGTAATTGCAGCTATCTCAATTATTGTTATTTTGGTTTAACTGTTTTCACAAATCTTAATGCTATCACTATTTAATATGGACGCTATCGTACCCAGTTAAGAGGTGATAAGTGTTGATCGAATGCTAGGTTTGGTCAAATGAATTAGGAAAACACAAGGTTTATTATGACTGTCCTAATAAATCTAAGGTTAAATGCTTGAATAGCAAGATTGTTGAAATGAACCTAGGATCGATGGCCAATCGATTCAACCCGAACCCTTGAACCAGAATTCGGTAAGACTGATTTTCTCTTGTTTGTTTAAGTTGCAATTTATTTTCTTTTCTTTTAATTTCAGTATTTAAATTCTCTCACTCAATTACATTACCCATTCGGCTAAGAGATTATTGATTTGCTCCCTGTGGGATTCGACCTAGAACCACTTTTACTGCAAATATTTTATTGTGGGACTAGTAATAATTTTGAGGGCTTCGATAACCCGTTAAAATTTTGGCGCCATTGCCGGGGAGCAACTTTAATTTGTTAGCTATTACCTTCTCTTTGTTAACCTCTTTTGTTTTATGACTCGTGCTTCTCAACGAGGTGAACTCGAGTACAACCCCGAAATTGAGAGGACCACCCGTCGTTTAAGGAAGTAGGCAAGACAAAGGAAGGTTCGTTCACCAAAGAAGGTGATTTCAGATTGTGATCTACCCATCATCGAAGGAGAAGAAAGAATGGCTGACAGAGAAAGGACATTGAGAGAGTTAGTTGCACCAATTATGAACCAACAACCCCTATGCATCATGTATACCACTCTTGAGGTAGGTTTTGAATTGAAATCTGGTTTGATTCAATTATTGCCTATTTTTCATGGTTTTCCAGGTGAGGACCCTCAGAAGCATCTAAAAGAATTTCATATCGTCTGTTCGAGCATGAAGCCCCACGGTATGACCGAGAACCAGGTAAAACTTATAGCCTTTCCATTTACTTTACGTGATAAAGCAAATGACTGGTTGTATATTCTTCCTCTCGGTTCAATACGCACATGGGATGAGATGAATAGGATATTTTTGGATAAATATTTCCCTACATCCTAGGCTGCAAATAGAAGAAAGGAAATATGTGGAATTTGGCAATTTGGTGGTGAGACGCTATATGATTATTGGGAAGGATTTAAACAACTTGTTGCTAGCTATCCACACCACCAAATACCCGAACAGCATTTGATCCAATACTTCTATGAAGGGCTTCAGCCCATGGATAGAAGTATGGTCGATGCAGCCAGTGGAGGAGCTTTAGTGAACAAGACACTCGAAGCGGCTAGGGAATTAATTTCCAACATGGCCAAAAATTCACAGCAATTCGGTGCAAGGACAGATGGTCCCATTAGGCATGAAAATGAGGTAAGCCATGTAAATTTAGAAAATCAGATTTCTGACTTAACTGCTTTGGTTAGGCAACTAGCTACACGACAATTACAAACTGCTAGGGTGTGTGGTATCCGTTCGATCCCTGGTCATCCTACGAACATGTGTCCATCATTACAAGATGGATCCATGCAGCAAGTAAACATCGTAAGAGGATTCCCGAGCCAGCCCCAACGAAAGTATGATCCCTACTCCAATTACTACAATCCGGGGTGGAGAGATCATCCAAACCTGAGCTACGGGAACCAAGGAGGGCAACAACAATATCAACCCCATTTTTTCAGTTGACAGCCCCAGTTTTCAGCACCCATCACAGCGCAAGGCCAACCCCCGAATTCAGGTACGTCATTAGAAGATATAGTTAAGGCTCTAGCTACTAATACTCAGCAATTTCAACAGGAAACAAGAGCCATCATTCATAATTTGGCGAACCAAATCAGCCAACTTGCCACTGCCGTTAGCAAGTTGGAGGCACAGAGCTCCGAGAAACTACCATCACAAACGGTAGTCAACCCCAAGGAGAATGTAAGTGCAGTGGTGCTGAGAAGCGGGAAGGAACTGCAACTAGAACCTACCTCACCAAGGAAGGCGGATAAAGGACTGAAAGAAGGGGAGGTACAGGACTCAAGAGTTAGAGAGAACGTTTCAGCCGTGATCAAGAGGACCTTACCAGAAAAACATGCTGATCCAGGTGTGTTCACCCTACCTTGTGTGATTGGCAATAAGCAAATCGAGCATGCCATGCTAGACCTACGTGCATCTATCAATGTCATGCCATACTCGATTTACTATGCATTGAGATTAGGTCCTTTAAAGGAAACTAAAGTTGTTATCCAATTAGTTGATCGTTCTAACACCTACCTAGAAGGGATTGTTGAGAATGTAATGGTGCAGGTTAACGATTTAATTTTCTCAGCTAATTTTTACATTCTGAAGATGGAGGAGAACACGATCGAAGGTTCAGCCCCACTTCTATTAGGCAGGCCATTCATGAAAATGGCCAAGACCAAAATAGATGTGGATGAGGGTACCCTCTCCGTTGAGTTTGACAAAGAGACTGTTAAATTTAATATTTTATAAGTTATGAAGTACCCAATTGAAGACCATTCGATCTATTCGGTTGACAGTTTTGATCCAAATGTGCAAGAAAGTTTTGAAAAATATATGAATGAGGAGTTAGAATGGAGTGCACAATTGGATACCAAGGCCCCTATTCCAGATTTGAACCTGCCCATGATGGATGGAAGGGGAGCATACCGAAAGCTGAAACCATGAGAGCTAAAGTAGCAAAGGAGGACGTCGAGCATAACGATGTTAAACAATTGCGCTTGTAGGAGGCAACCCATTGTGTTTAGTTAATTTCGTTATTTTGTTTGGTTTTGATTTTTTGTGTTTAGTAGGAACCCAACAAGACAAACAGGGAAGTACCCCCAAATCCTTCTACTTTATGCATAATCACATACATTGGGGACAATGTATAACTTAAGTGTGGGGGAATTAGGGAAATCGATTAGGGAAATCTGATGAAAATTTGGGATACCTTACCTTCTTGAAATTTCTGCTCCCGGAAACTTATCCTTGAACGATTTCAACTTATCAGGAATCATGTGCTTAGGCTGAATAGATAAGATAGGATGCAAGCATGACTAACTGAATCTTTCTTGGCTGCATATGGTACCTCATGATTTTAATCGATCAATAGGCAAGATGCATAAGGGTTTGATTGATTTTCACATAATTATCTGTCAAACATGGGTTGATTATTCTAGAACTTGTTGTGTTAGGCATATAGAGACCACAATCAATGAATTCATGGATCAGACAGTGAAACCCTGTGATTCTTGTGAAAAAAAAAAAGGAGTTTGAAACTAAAATCGTGACTAATGTGAGATGGAGCATAAAATGCACTCACATCTAGAAACAAACATGTGTGAGATGGAGCATAAAATGCACTCACATCTTGAAAAGAAGGCAAGGGTGAGATGGAGCATAAAATGCACTCACCCTAGAAACCCAATCCCATTCTCACCTTCAAATCCTAGGAATTCACACTAAGTGGTGGAGATGTGATACATAGCAAGCTTATGGCAATAAGCACACCTTGTTTTGATTCAAAGAAAAGTAATTGCATCTGGCTGAATTGGTTTGTTAAAAGCAATGAGCACCCGTGCAGTCCAAGGAGTTTCAGCCCTGGAAGGCTTGTCTCCTTGACTATCGATTTAACTTGGGGCCATGAGGAATGGTGATTTGTGATCACTCTTGGACAAGAAAAATGGGAGAAAGAGATGAAAAGGGAAAGGTTACCAAGTCTGGACTAAAGCATGCAATGAACCCGAGGACGGGCAAAGTTTAAGTGTGGGGGGATTTGATGAGACTGAAAAGAACCCTATTTTTGTCCCCTAATTATCATCTTTTTTACATTATTTTAACACTTAAATGCACTCATTACTCTTGTATTTCGATTCACGGCAATGAGAAGGCAATTGGAAAAAAATAGGGCAAATCGAGTGATTTTGCACAGTTTTGGTGACAGTCAGTAATCTGGGCCTGACTCTCAATTCCAGACTCCGAATTGGACAATTCAAGAAGCATTAGAAAGATGAAAGGAAGGCCCACAACTTTTATGTTTTAGGTTTTGACAGATTCAACCCGAATCGAGTATGAAAATGAGCCCAAAGTCAGAGCAAGTTCGTAGTCAGGCCCATTTCACAACTTAAGCCCAACTCGCAGAAGTACCTTGAAGCAGCCCAAGTTTTAAAGCAGTCCAACTAGAATTCAAGAGTTAAGAGTCTGAATTTTGAATGTAATCTCCAAGGATAGAGTCTTATCAGATCTAAAGTCTTGAATGTAATCCTAGAGAGATAAGAAGATTGAGATTAGATCATTAGATAAGTGATAGGATAGGATTAGTTCAAAGAAGATCAAGACTCCCTAAAGATAAGATGATCTCCTAGGAGTTGGAAAATAGCCTTCTCCTTTGGCTATATAAAGAGGGGGGCGAACCAGCTCTAGCATGACTCATTCCAAGATTCAAGAGATCATCAAGAGGCCAAGAAGCTCAAGAAAGCAGTTCAGCTATGGAGAAGAAAGGCATGGAGATTGCACAGATCATGAGTAGCTAAGCTTCTTTTTCTGGTTCAAGGGGGGAGGTTCGATTGTGTCATTGTGAGGTTCTGTAGTTACTTTATTGGACGTTGATGTTAATTAGTTTGACAAACTGAATTAATGTTGATCTTCTTACTGCTATCCATGATTTTGGTGATCCATAATTGTCACGAATAATGGTGCAAGTAGCAATTAGGTTGATTTCTTTTTGGGTCAATTGTTCGTGACAGCCTTTGACCAATGTTTTGACATGGTTTAACTTAAAAGGAATCGATGGAACAAGATTCAGTAATTGCAGCTATCTCAATTATTGTTATTTTGGTTTAACTGTTTTCACAAATCTTAATGCTATCACTGTTTAATATGGACGCTATTGTACCCAGTTAAGAGGTGATAAGTGTTGATCGAATGCTGGGTTTGGTCAATTGAATTAGGAAAACACAAGGTTTATTATGACTATCCTAATAAATCTAAGGTTAAATGCTTGAATAGCAAGAATGCTGAAATGTACCTAGGATCGATGGCCAATCGATTCAACCCGAACCCTTGAACCAGAATTCGGTAAGACTGATTTTCTCTTGTTTGTTTAAGTTGCAATTTATTTTCTTTTCTTTTAATTTCAGTATTTAAATTCTCTCACTCAATTACATTACCCATTCGGCTAAGAGATTATTGATTTGCTCCCTGTGGGATTCGACCTAGAACCACTTTTACTGCAAATATTTTATTGTGGGACTAGTAATAATTTTGAGGGCTTCGACAACCCGTCAATGTGCTTCTGTGGTGTTAATCTTGATGTTTGGGTGTTCTCTGAGGGTTTGAATGAGAGGTATGTACTTACATTAGCACACCTTCTTATCAGTTAGTGAGAGCTTATCGATAAGCATATTGCCTTTTCTTCTTTAGGTTTTGTGATAAGTTCGTTTGTCTGCATTGGGTCTAGAGTTTTTCCTGTTTTGTTGTTTCGTGTAAATCACATGTACCATGTGTTCGCATTTGATAGTTCATTATAATCTATGGCTTAGCCCCCTGTCATTTGGTGATTAATTAGTATCACACACTAATTGTGTGTTCCAGCCCCCTGACTATTGGCAGGAAGGAAATCAGCATAAGGCAATATAGATTGTAGTTATGGGTGCTGCTCTATTATCAATGGGTAGTTGTTTTTTTAGTACATGGTATTGGTTGATGACGAAATGTGCTATGTGGTGACTATGCTACAGCTATGATCATTATTCTGTTTGTCCTAGTGAAGTGAATGTCGCGTGTGTCATTTGGGTACACTAAATTAGTGTTTAAATGATGGCGGTGAGTGCATCATTATACGCAAATAAATGCACCATTGTGTCCAGTTTTTCGGAGAGTGGATCTATAAGTTGTTTTAAACTATCACGATTTGTCCGAGTGTGTCTATTTGGATTCCTTGTTACTTGGTTGTAGTTATTGGTATATGGAGTGGGTTGTGCTTTAAAAGGGCAGTATGCATTATTAGTTTCCGTCTTGCTCGCTTATTCTTATTTGCTTGCTACATATGATGCATTTTAGTGCACATTTCTCAATTCCTCATCTGTTCTTTGCTTTTGACAATGGCTCTGAATCAACAAAGGGCACATGACGAGGCCGGGGTTCCTGATGCCCCCCATTTGATGAATGATGCTGAAGCCGTCGGGTCCACAACTTCGCCTCTAGCATAATCCTCTCTTAAGAGACTGTCAAACAACTCAGAGCTTGCATTTATTCGCAAGATGTTGTTGAAGTATTGTGATGAGAACGGCATAGCTCCTTTGGGGTACAAGGTTGTGGACTGTGTTCTTGTCCAAGGCGTCGATTCGTATGACAAGTTTTCAGTGATGAGGTCTATGGCAAAATTTGTAGTGGCAATTATTCAGGGTGGCTGGTTACCTTCTTTCTAGTTTTCATCCGTCGTCGTGACTCCTGCTTTAAATACACTTGCGACAATGATGCACAATATCATGAATCTCCCTATCGATCAGCTATCATGGTTCGCCCTTGCCGAATGGTTGAAAACCTGTGACTGTTTTGCTACTATTGGTTTTCGTGTGGGGTGTATTGAAGAGCAACTTGTCTTGCCAGCGCACGTGTTCTGGAAGGCGATTCTTGAGGAGTTGCCGCTAGTTTTTGGTTGGTCTTTGAGGGACATGTATTCTCGTATCGAGGTTGCTGAGGCGAAGCTTGCTAAGGCCACTGAAAAGTTGAATGTCCTCATGGCAGAATGCGCTCGTCAGCACGAGTTGGAAACAGAATATGAGGTAGAGGTGGAAGAATTGAAGGCGTTTGAGGCTCGAAAGCCCCTGCTTGAGAATATAGTGTTAATGAGGGAGGAATGGGTTGCTTTACGAAATTTGTACATTGGTTTTTTTTCGTAATTATTTTAACTAATTCTGAATGAATGTACTTGAAAATACAGTGTCACCGCTTTATAGTGTACTTAATTTATTGTTCTTCATTATTTTGTATTCTTAAGACCTGATTGCGAATAGCTTAGGTCTGGTTAAGTTGATCATAACCGAGTGACATCAATGGTGTGGTGGTGTTTATCTTAGATTGAACAACATTCCTTCTGGTTTGTAGTGATGGCCTATTGATGTATTGCTATCATACGTTGTCTATGTGTTTCAGTCTCCCTAGCGAATCTGGGTATAGTGGTTTGCTGTCAGTCCTTCTCGAATTGTTATTCTGTCAAGGAAGGAAGGAGTTGGCATTAGTTATGGCCTAGTAAGGGAGAATCCCTCTGTGTGATCATTGGATCAGCTTTCCGATGTTGGTTTCTTATCAATTCGGGTGATTTGGCAGTTTATTGGGGTGTTGTGGTTGAAAGAGGATTAAGAGAACGTTCTTCGAGGGTGGTCGCATGCAAGTCATTAATGGTGTTTGGCTTCAGTAATGAAACCCATTCAAGCAGTTTTTACAACCTTGTGTTCGAGATATCTTTACCTTTATGCCGCATGGCTCATCATTCATGGTTTCGCATGTGTGTCGGTTATTGACATGGTCTCTTTTGAATTAAGGCATCGTTTTGGTCCCGCCTTTCTAAGGATCTTTGGGTAAATTCCCTCGATTTCTTTTGGGTTAAGCATCATATCGGCTCTATACGGGCGTCCCTTCGTCTTCCCTGATGCCATTTGATGTTTTGTACATGTGGAGGAGTAGAATCTCCATAAAATCAGGGAGGGGCAACCACTTCAGTTTTCCCTTTACATTTCGTTAGTGTCTCCGTAGGGTTCCAGTGTTGTTGTTTTCCCAGAGTACCTTGTATTCCAAAGATGTTTTCGCTCATTTCTTTCATTCTTTGTCTCTCTGTTCTGTATCTGTTTCTTTCTTCTCATGGCTATTCGTTCGAATAGACTAGACTCCCTTTTTGCCGACTTCGTTAGGGAGGTTGATACTGCTGAGATATTAGTAGAAAGGGAGGCGGTCCTAGCGGTTAATGGTGAGCGGGGATTTTGGCCGTCCATGCCTGTGTCCAAGGGTGAGAGTGGTTCTTTTGAAGTTATTTCCTGCACATAGTTGATGTGTCTCTGTGACCGAGTCAAGGCGTTTGTATCGTATAAATGTCAGGAACCCCGAACTGATAGTTCAAAGTTTCTTACTAGTTATACCTCTTGGGCGCAGTAAATTCTCAAGAACCCTTTTTATTGTCGTACATTGCAGGATTCTAGGCTTGTCAGGTTTGTGGATTGCTTTACAAACCTTGCTGGTCTGGAGGGTGTCAAATATGTCAATCACCTTATCAGTCATTGGTTTGTCGCACTCACACTTTCGTGGGTGAATTCGAGGAATTCACTATTACAGTCGAAGATGTGGCAGATCTGTTAGCGCTACCTGTTGAAGGTGTAGTGTCTGCATGGCATTTGTAGAACATCAAGTCCATTCCTACGGAATTGAGGGGGTTGTGTGAGGATCTTCTTGAGGAAGTTCCTCCGTATAAAGCATTAGTGGCAAAATGCCATTGGAGCACTGGATGCGATACTAGTTTGAGTGCGGTGGTGGAAGGGATGTTATGGTGTGGGGTGTTGGCTCACAGTGCCACCTTGCCACCTATATTCTCTATGTGGTGTCCTGTTTCTTGTTCCCGAGAATTCTTGACCATGGTCTCCGCATTGTTCTGGTTCCCCTTGCCGTCCTTGCTGCCAGTGGGCATTAACTTCCATTGGCCTATATGTTTCTTGGGTATTGATACGAGTAGTTGGATGACACTGTTCAACAGCTCAATGATCCCAATTGCAAGAGGCATGTGAGCTATGTTTTTACCCCTTTTCTGTGGATGTTCCTTTGCGAGTGATTGGAGCTTAACGTGACATTGTGTCAACTGCAGCCACTTCGCGTCCAAGTTGCTACTCTTCATGGTGACAGGTTAGAGGAGAAGATTGTCAAGGTGTGTAGAGGGAAACGCTGGCTCCATGACAAGAGGCACAAGTATTTTAAAATGAACAAGATCAGCGTGAAATTGTCCTCTCGACGGATTTATTTGGAGGTGGTATGCCTAGGCGGTGCGCCATGCCATGCCATTTTGCATCGGAGTGCCCATTCCGGGGGGGGATGACAATTAGCGCACCATTCACATGATGACCGCTACTACGGGTATGGCTCAACTAGTTACCTAGCCTGGTGTCATTGCCTATCTTGATCGGTCAGGTGAAGTGCAGCTTTCGATGTATCACCTAGACTGGGTGCAACGACAGTTTGGTTATGATGATTATGGGTGCGACGTCACAACCATGCCTTTCCTAGATGTGTGCAGTTCCTAGTAGCTGATTATGGGAGGATGCAAGTGTGCAGGTCTCTCCATCTTTCGTATCTTTGTGCGCTATTCGGGGGGTTCTAGGAGTTATCGTGGATGACCCCCCATCTTCGTCATGCGTCAACTCCTCCGGAAGGTCACGCCACCAGTCAGAGGGGGAATGCTGCCATTGTTCGTCCCAGTTCTCCGAGGGAGCCGCCATCCAAGCGTGACGGGAAACAACCGCCTATTGATGAGGGAGAGTGTAGCCATCCCCGTCCCATGAAGAGGGAAAGGTTTGTGAATGTGCCCCGTTCTTCCTGGTCTGGTGCGGTACTGGAGCCTTCAGTTGTGGCTTCATCACATGCGCCTACAGGTGGCCAAGCAGTTCCAACAATGGCTCCTGTGGGAAGGACAACTCCGGTCATGAAGCCGGTGGAGTTGGTGGTTATGGTATCCTCTCCTGGGGGTGCTATCGTCCGGTTCTCAAGCGAGTGAATGAAGAGGGAAGCTCCTCCTCGCCCGAAGCAGGGTCCTAGGGATGATGCTTTGGTACGCCACTTTTCTTTGTGATATGTTTTTTTTCTTTGTTGTGGTATGAAAGTTGTACTAATGTTGTCTGCTTTTTCCTTGCAGTCTGTGGACGATGATGGCACCTGACTGGACATGGAGGTTCCGGTAGGTCATTAGGAGCAGTCAGTAGGAGTCCTAGTTAACTCTCCTAATAAGGTGAACTTGGTGGGCAGTTTAGTGCATATGTTTATTTGAATTATTGTGTTTGTTACATGTTGTGAGGACTAACTGTTGAACAGTCTTTTGTTTTGAAGCGGGTGGACTGCGATAAGGCGCAGTCTAATGAAGATATCGTGGGGGTCGATGAAGTGGATCAAGAGGTAAATCACAGTTGTGTTTCACTGTCCACTCAGTATTTATCACATAACCAGTATCGTTAAACTGACTGTTTGTATTTGACTTTATCGCAGGCTCCCTTCTCTGAGTATCCGACTGGGGTGTCAAACACGCCTTTCTTTAGACGCTTGGCCGAGGAGTTGAGGGCAATGCAGCCCCCCGGAGTTGATTCCGTTGTTGTTGAGGACATTGAAGGTCTATGCGACGTCTGTGATTTTGTTGTCCCGGGGGTGCATCAGGTCAGTCAACCGGTTATGGATTTAGAGACGGCAATATAGCGTGTAGAGTCTGCTATTGCTGTTGACGATGTTGATGTCTCTGAGGATGTAAGGGGCAGGATGTCTGTTGAGCCTTGGTCCCCAGTTGCGATGGGTAGTGCTTCCGTGGATGCTTCACCAGGCTTGAGGTCAATAACTTTGTGGCGCCTGAGGTTTTGGCTAACTTAGAACGTCATTCGGGAAATGAGGATGCGGAACCCAGTGTCACTTTTCCTTCTGAGGAATTGACACACGACGAGGAACTGGTCCAGATACGGCGGAAGCTATTAGAGTACTGTGATAATCACAACATCCTATTGTAGCACTTCCTAGTGGTGGATCCAGTAATAGTTTCAGGGTAGAGGCGTGCAGTATAGCATTTCCAACACAATTGCCCAGTTCACATCAATTGCAAGTCGTGCTGAGTGGTTACCAGAAGGAAGACTGCATCCAAAGATTGTAGGTCCTGCTCTGAACACCGTTGCCACACTAATGAGTGGTACAATGGCCCACCCATTGGAGGATTTATTGTGGACTGACTTTGCTTGCTAGCTGGAGGCATGTCAAGCTTTTTCATGGAACAAATCGAGAAGCATGTCGTGGTATTGGCGCATGCCTTCTGGAAGGCTAGTCGGGACATACCTCAGATTGATTTCTTCTATTCTATGGCAGATGTCCGTGGATGCCGGAAAGTGGTTGAGGCAGGCATCGCTAGAGTTGCGGATAAGCTCAAGGGTTTGAGAGAAGAATGTGCGCGGCAGGAGCGAATCCCTGAGGATGGAGTTAGAAAGTCTACAAAAATTTGAAGAAACTAGCCGGGTGTTGGACACCATATCTACGACACTGGAAGAGTGGGCCAAATGACCATTGATTGTCTTAAACTGTAATGGACCATTCCGGGGTTGTCCCATGATTATATTGTATAATAATTTTGGTAAATAGTGAAAAGTTCCAATTTCAAATAGCCTTAGCGTATTATGTTCAAGCTCTGATACATAGCGAGTTTAAATGTAGAGGAAGATTTTCCATTATATTAGAGCTCTATATGAGAGAGCTTTCATAATGATTTCTAAGAGAACTTCGTTAATTTGTCCAAAATTTTGTAATACAACTTCATTCACAATTAGTTCGTAGGAAAGCATCTGAGTCAAAGTTGCGGCTTGGAAGTCGCATGTGGATTTTTTATCATAACTTGTATTAATGTAAATTTTGGATGATAGTCAAATCCTTGAGTACTACTATAGGATTGTGTGTGCCACTTAGTTTGGAGGCTTAGCGCATGTTTTAAACGTTTGTTGGGAAGAAGGCAGATTGCGAGTGCCTACTGATATTGTTGTGGGTTTTTAGGTAACCTCCAAAAATAAAATTCAAGTATTTTAGAGTCGAGTGCCCATCAGACTCTATCACAATCAAGTATTATCACAGGCCTGGTGAACTTTATAACAGATTGTTAGAGAAAATGAACGGTGCTATTCCAATCATCTGAGATACTATCAAGTGCGAAGGAGTTATTTCAAACGGATAATTAGCATTGTCATAGAAAGAGAAGTTTGAATTACTTTGTAGGGAGACGTGATTTTGCTACACATGCAAGGATCGATGGTTGTTGTGCCTTAAGAAAGCAAAGACCTTTGTGGGCGATAAAGTTTGGGTTTAGTCAGAGTGTGAATGAGTAGCATAGGTTAGGGTTTCATCGCAACCATGTTTGGGGTCGCAAAGTGTTGTTCTTTAGTGGAGTTTTATAGTCAATGTAGGGGCAGGTGAAGTTTGTCTTCCCTTAGTTCATAGCAGTTAGATAGAGTATCCATATTTATGAAATGGATAGGAGTCATATCTCCTAATGATGAAGCCCCCCAATGGTTACATGGAGGTATGAATGTGCTTGGGGTTACCAAAACTTTGGCGGTACCTAGGGTTGCCAGGGCTTTGTCTATGCCTAGGGTTGCCAGGGCTTGTCTGTGCCTGGGTTTGCCAGGGCATTTTTGTGCCTGGGGTTGTTAGGGTTTTTGCATGGAGAATGCGGTATAGAGTGTCCGGGGTTGTCGGGGCTTTGAGTTGTGCCTAGGGTTGCTAGGGCCTTCGCATGGAGCATGCAGTATAGAGTAACCAGAGTTGTCAGGGCTTTGAGTTGTGCCTGGGGTTGCCAAGGCTGTCACATGGAGCATACGGTATAGAGTATCTGGGGTTGCCGGGGCTTTGAGCTGCGCTTGGGGTTGCTAGGGCCTTCGCATGGAGCATGCGGTATAGAGTATCCTAGGTTGCCGGGGCTTTGAGCTGCGCTTGGGGTTGCTAGGGCCTTCGCATGGAGCATGCAGTATAGAGTATCCTAGGTTGCCGAGGCTTTGAGCTGCGCTTGGGGTTATCAGGGCCTTCGAATGGAGCATTTGGTATAGAGCGCCTGAGGTTTCCAGGGCTTTGAGCTGCGCCTGGGGTTTCCAGGGCCTTCGCATGGAGCATGCGGTATAGAGTGTCTGGGGTTGCCAAGGCTTTGAGCTATGCCTAGGGTTGTCAGGGCCTTCGCATGGAGCATGTGGTATAGAGTGCTCGGGGTTTCCGGGGCTTTGAGCTGTGTTCCTGGGATTGCTAGGGCCTTCGTATGGAGCATGCAGTATAGAGTGCCTGGGGTTGTCGGGGCTTTGAGCTACGCCTGGCGTTTCTAGGGCCTTCGCATGGAGTATGCAGTATAGAATGCCTAGGGTTGTCGGGGCTTTGAGCTACGCCTGGGGTTTCTAGGGCCTTCGCATGGAGTATGCAGTATAGAATGCCCAGGGTTGCCAGGGCTTTGAGCTGCGCCTGGGGTTGTAGGGCCTTCGCATGGAGCATGCGGTATAGAGTGCCCAGGGTTGCTAGGGCTTTGAGCTGCTCTTGGGGCTGCCAGGGCCTTCACATGGAGCATGTGGTATAGAGTGCCTGGGGTTGTTGGGGCTTTGAGAGCATAGTAAAATAGATTGTTTAATCATTAACAAAATATGTGTGCAAGCAAGTATATGGCATATGTTGGAACAAATTGTAATAAATTGTAATGCATCATTCATTTTACTACTTTCACAGTGTCCAAATGCAAGGAATTTTAATTGAAGGACAAAACAACTTCATTGCAATTAGAATGCTAGACTTTATCACAGGTCAAATGAGTGAGTGATAAAGAGTATTGTAAAACACCGTAGATTTATTTATAAAATAGGTACTCGGATTTGTGTAAATGCAGAAGCATAGAGTCAATCAAAGTAAGGTTTCAACCAGTAACCATTTATGATTTCATCGTCTTCACCCATTTCTACAGTTTGCAATACATAGTATCCCTAACTATGGGCTTTTTTTTCAAGTACGGGCCTTCCCATGTTGGTGCGAACTTTCCCACAAACTTGCCTTGCCGAATGTTGAGAGCTGTCTTCAATACTTTATCCCCCTCTTTGAAATTTCTAGGCCTTCGATGTCTATTGAATTTGTTAGCTAGGGCTCGTTGGTATTTGCTTTGCTTCTGTGAGGTTGCATCTCCAACTTCATCGACTACCTCAAATCTGTTCGCAAGTAGTGCCTCTAAGTCTTTTGACCTAATCTTCTTACCCATTGTGAAAGCTACCCTGACGAATACAGCTTTTATCTTTACTAGGAGCACTGCCTCTTGATCGTAGACTAAGGAGTAAGGTGTCACCTGTATACTTTTTCTAATAGATGTGCGGTAAGCCCAATGAGTTTCTGATAGCTTGTCTGCCTAATTGTTTTGATTGGTGGCCACTTTTTTGCTCAACATTCTTAGTAATGTCTTGTTTGTGGCCTCTGCCTGACCATTTCTCTGGGGGTAATATGTCGTGGGTGTTCCTAATCTTGCCCCGTACTGCCCTAAGAGATCACAGACTTCTTGATTTTTGATGGACAGGCCGTTGTCGATCAGTATCCACATTGGAACTCTAAATCTCTGGACTATGTTTTGTCCTAGGAAATTTGCTATGTTGGCTGCACAGATTCGTTGCAAGGGGACAGCTTTCTACCCATTTAGTAAAGTAATCTATGGCTACGATGATGAAGCAATACCCTCCAGAGGGTGGGTGTATTTTGCCTTTTAGGTGTACACCCTAAGTGTAGAATGGCCAGGGTAAGATGAGTGGTTGAAGGTTGTTGGTAGGCTTACGGATCCTTTCATCATGGACTTGGCACGTGTGGCATCTACGCACATGTCGTTGCATGTCTTCCATCATAGTTGGCTAGTAGAAACCTAGGTGTGAGATATGATTGTGTAGGGAGAGCTGACCTTGGTGGGCTACAAGTTCAGAACTATGGGCTGCCTCTAGTATGTCATTGATCTCTTCACCGGCCAAGCATCGTAGAGTTTTCTCTGCATGTGATTTCCAATACAACACTCCGTCTTGAAAGTAGAATCTCTTGGCCTTAGACAATAGCTTCCTCCTCAATGTAATATCAATAGGTAGTGTGTGCTCTCGCAGGTATTCTATGTACATCCTCCTCCAATCCTCCTCGTAGACTGCTAGGCAATCTCTATCGTCCGTCTGTTGGATGAATTTGTCACATTCTCTTTGTATCTTGGTGGAATCCCACTTCATCACAGGCCAGAAATACCCTAACCACTGCAATTTATGAATAGGGTACTTATGACATCTCCACAGCTAGCCTTATGTACTTCGTTTAGCACCGCTTCGGGCTCCGATTTGCCTACATCTTGTCCTCACACCATTTGATTCTCTATGGTACAACACGATGTTTACTAGTTGGAAATTTGCGATTAACTTGATGTCTTTGTGTCCCTATGATCTGACTTTTTAGCTTCGGTATGACTTCGTATCTCCAATCATTGGTTGCTATTTTATGCTCATCTTCCACCTAGTCGCTCGGGGTGAAAATCGATTGTTTGTCAACTAATTGGATAAAGATCTCTATTGGCTCTAGGTTGGCTTGCATCTTGGACCCTAAGGTGGCTAATGCATCAAAAAACCTGTTTTTGGCTCTATTCTGATCTTTGAAATCTACATTTAGATTGTGGATTAGCTTCTGGATCAAGGGCCTATATGGTAGAATAGTTAGTTCTTTCACCGTCGTACTTCCATCGAGTTGTCTGGTCACCAGTTTGGCATCACCGATTACCTTTATCTTCTTCGCGCCAACTTCTATTGCTTTGATTAGACCAAGGACCAGTGCTTCATATTCCGCTATATTGTGAGAATAGGGTAATTGAAGCTTAAAGGAATAGGCAGAGGTTTGTCCGTCAAGAAAAGTTAGGGTTACCCAACACCGACCGAGGTGCTCGTGTTGCTCCCGTCGAAGGTTAGGATCCACTCACTACTTTTGACTAGAGCGACCATGGGTGTATCTCCAAGAACCTCATCTGATATAGGAAAATCGGTGTTCGATGGGAACGTGGCCAATAGATTGCTACTGCCTGACACTTAATGGCTCAAGGTTGTGTGTATTTTATCGCATATCCATTGAGCTGCATCATCCATTTAACAAGTTTGCCTAAAAGAGGAGGTCTATCCATGAAGAACTTAATTGGGTCATTTCGTGCGACAAGCCTTACCTTTTGTCCTAGGAGATCTTGATTGGGCCAGAAGATCTTCCCTTGGCCCCTGCTCCACGTTCCGCAGGTCGGCCATTGTTAATTTTGTCTCCAAGGTGAACTATTTTGACAAGAATCTCTTAGCTAGTTTGCCCCCAAAATCAATGCTCCCAGAGGTGAAACTTACGCACAAAGTGTACATCGGGCTTGTTAGCAACTTCAAAAACTCTCATACTATGAGGTCCCCGCCAAGAGTGAAGGAACTGAGGATGTCTTCAAACTTGCTAATGTGCTCCTACAGGCTACCTCTCTGTCCGTCGTATTGTGGTCATTGTTGAGGAGGGGTGTACCCGATAGCGTAGGGCTTGTACAGAATACGGTCAAAGTAGGGCTTTTGTAAGATGGCGAAATCTTAGGCCCAGTTGTGACTTTCAACTACCAGCCCCTGGACGTATCCCCTCAACTCATTCCAGATGAGAGGGGTCTCTGTTATCAGGTCAATGCAAGGGTAGGTGTAAAATTGGTGGGCAGGTTGGTGACCTATTTGGGTTGGGGTTGGGTTGGCCCTATTGGATTGTTCTGGGATAGCAGGTGTAGGGTTGGAGGTGTGACAGCTGGGGTTAGGGTTGGAATTTGGGACAACGGGGAGAGTGGCGGTGGGGGTATGTTCAGCTTGTGCCGAACAGTTGAGCAAGATCTAGAGAGCACTCCTTGTCTCCTCCTAACTCTGCTCGAGTTTCCTAAGTCGTTCTTCAAAGAGCGCCTCGAACTCATAAACCTTGTTTGACAATATTTCGATATCAACTTGGATTGGTGTTTCCATCTTAGGCTGGTTCTCAGCTCTGAGGTTGGTGTTCTCCTGAGTGTTGCTCTACTTCTCAGGGATGGTGATGGGTGGTCGAAGCCCTCAAAATTATTACTAGTCCCACAATAAAATATTTGCAGTAAAAGTGGTTCTAGGTCGAATCCCACAGGCAGCAAATCAATAATCTCTTAGCCGAATGGGTAAAGTAATTGTGCGGGAAAATTAAATAACTAAAATCAAAAGAATAACAAACTAAACAAACAAGAGAAAATCAATCTTACCGAATTCTGGTTCAAGGGTTTGGGTTGAATCGATTGACCATCGATCCTACGTACACTTCAGCATTCTCACAATTCAAGCATTTAACCATAGATTTATTAGGATAGCCATAATAAACCTTGTGTTTTCCTAATTCAGTTGACCAAACCCAGCATTCGATCAACACTTATCACCACTCAACTGGGTACGATAGCGTTCCATGTTAAACAGTGATAGCATTAAGATTTGTGAAAATAGTTAAACCAAAATAACAATAATTGAGATAGCTGCAATTACTGAATCTTGTTCCATCGATTCCTTTAGATTGAATCATGTTAAAACATTGGTCAAAGGCTATCACGAACAATTGACCCCAAAAGATATCAACCTAATTGCTACTTGCACCATTATTCGTGACAATTACGGATCACCGAAATAATGGATAGCAGTAGGAAAATCAACATTAATTCAGTTTGTCAAACTAATTAACATCAACATCCAATAAAAATATGCACAAGAATCAATGAATACTTGAATTAAAAAGCAAGAAAATAAATTAACTACAGAACCTCACAATGACACAATCGAACCTCCCCCCTTGAACCAGAAAAAAGAAGCTTAGCTGCTCATGATCTGCGCAATCTCTATGCTTTTCTTCTCCATAGCCGAACTACCTTCTTGAGCTTCTTGGTCTTCTTGATGATCTCTTGGATCTGAGAGTGAGTGATGCTAGAGCTGGTTCGCCCCCCTCTTTATATAGCCAAAGGAGAGAGCTGTTTTCCAACTCCTTCTAGGAGATCATCTTATCTTTAGGGAGTCTTGATCTTCTTTGAACTAATCCTATCCTATCTCTTATCTAATCCCCAACCTTCTTATCCTTATAGGATTACATTCAAAGTTTAGATCTAATAAGACTCTCTCCCTCTTGGGAGATTACATTCGAATTAGGACTCTAGACTCTTGCATCTGAGTTGGGCTTTTCTGCTACTTGGGCTGCTTCCAGGTTCTTCTGTGAGTTGGGCTTCAGCTGTTAAATGGGCCTGGCTGCGAATTTGCTCCAACTTCGGGCCCGGTTTTGTACTCGATGCGGGCCGAATCAGTCAAAACCCAAAACAGTAAAGTTGTGGGTTTTTCTTTCTTCTTTCTAATGCTTCTTGAATTGCCCAATTTAGAATCCGGAACTGTGAGTTAGGCCCAGATCACTGACTGTCACCGAAACTATGCAAAATCACCCGAATTGGCCTGTTTCCTTCCAATTGCCTTCTTTATTGCCCTGAATCGAAATACAAAAGTAATGAGTGCATTTAAGTGCTAAAGTAGTGTAAAAGGATGAAATTAAGGGGACAAAATAAGGTTCTTCTAAGTCTCATCAAATCCCCCCACACTTAAACTTTGCCCGTCCTCGGGCAAGGCAAAATTCTAGCAAAACAAGAGAACCGAACTAATGAATCTCTCTTCTTTTTTCTCTCCACGAGGCCTAGTCCAATGCATGCTTCGGTCCAGTCTTGGTAACCTTTCCCTTTTCATCTCTTTCTCCTTTTTCTTGTCCAAGAGTGATTGCAAATCATCATTCCTCATGGTCCCAAGTTAAATCGATAGTCAAGGAGACAAGCCTTCCAGGGCTGAAACTCCTTGGACTGCACGGGTGCTCATTGCTTTTAACAAACCAATTCAGCTAGATGCAATTACTTTTCTTTGAATCAAAACAAGATGTGCTTATTGCCATAAGCTTGCTATGTATCACATCTCCACCACTTAGTGTGAATTCCTAGGATCTGAAGGTGAGAATGGGGTTGGGGTTCTAGGGTGAGTGCATTTTATGCTCCATCTCACACTTGCTTTCATTTGTAGATGTGAGTGCATTTTATGCTCCATCTCACACTTGTTTTCGTTTCTAGATGTGAGTGCATTTTATTCTCCATCTCACATTAGTCACAATTTTATTTTCAAACTCCTCTTTTCTCTTTTTTTTTTCACAAGAATCACAGGGTTTCACTGCCTGATCCATGAATTCATTGATTGTGGTCTCTATATGCCTAACACAGCAAGTTCTAGAATAATCAACCCATGTTTGACAGATAATTATGTGAAAATCAATCAAACCCTTATGCATCTTGCCTATTGATCAATTAAAATCATGAGGTATCATATGCAGCCAAGAAAGATTCAGTTAGTCATGCTTGCATCCTATCTTATCTATTCAGCCTAAGCACATGATTCCTAATAAGTTGAAATCGTTCAAGGATAAGTTTTCGGGAGTAGAAATTTCAAGACGGTAAGGTATCCCAAATTTCCATCAGATTTCCCTAATCCCCCCACACTTAAGTTATACATTGTCCCCAATGTATGTGATTATGCATAAAGTAGAAGGATTTGGGGGTACTTCTCTGTTCGCTTTTTGAGGTTCCTGCTAAACACAAATATCAAAACCAAATAACAAAATTAACTAAACATAATGGGTTGCCTCCCAGAAGCGCAATTGTTTAACGTCGTTATGCTCGACGTCCTCTTTTTGCTCCTTTAATCCAATGAATACCATGGAATGTCCAATGAGATGTCTACCGTAGAGGGGACATTTGCATCCTCATGGAACAACTTCAATCGATGTCCATTCACCTTGAAGATCTTACCTGTGTCGAGACTTTTGATCTCTACTACACCATAGGGAAAAACATTAGTCACAGTAAACGGACCCATCCACCTGGAACGCAGCTTACCTGGCATGAGTTGAAGTCGAGAATTATACAATAAGACCTTTTGTCCAATTTTAAATTGTTTTCTTAAGAGTGCATTGTCATGGAACGATTTGGTCTTTTCTTTGTAGATTCCTGAATTCTCGTATGCCTCTAACCTCAACTCTTCCAGCTCTTGCAACTAGAGCTTCATTTCCTTCCCTGCTTCTTCTATATTCATGTTGCATTGCTTGATTGCCCAATAGGCCCTATGTTCAATTTCCACCGGCAAGTGGCAAGATTTGCCAAAAATTAACCTGTAAGGGGACATACCTATTGGGGTCTTGTAAGCTGTCCGATATGCCCAGAGAGCATCATCTAGACGTAGGTTCCAATCCTTCCTTCCTGGATTCACCATCTTTTCCAAGATGGACTTTACCTCTCTATTGGAAATTTCAGCTTGCCCGTTAGTCTGGGGATGATAAGCAGCGGCAATTCGGTGATGCACCCCATATCTTCTCAACAAGGCTTCAACTGTTCTATTGCAAAAATGGGTCCCTTGATCGCTTATGATGGCTCAAGGAATGCCAAACCTACTGAAGATGTTAGACTTTATAAACCCTACAACACATTTAGAATCATTAGTTTTGGTGGCTTTGGCTTCCACCCATTTTGAGACATAATCGACTGCCAAAAGTATGTAAGAAAAACCACAAGAGGGGGGAAAGGGTCCCATGAAATCAATGCCCCAAACATTAAATATTTCACATATAAGAATGGGGGTTTGGGGCATCTCATTCCTATGAGATAGTGTACCTGTTTGTTGACATCTTTCACAGTTTTTACAAAACAAGTAGGCATCTCTAAATAGGGTGGCCCAATACAGCCCACTATCTAAGACTTTTCGAGCAGTCCTCTTTGGCCCAAAATGGCCCCCACAAGCATAATTATGACAAAACCTTAGAATCAACATCTGCTCCTCCTCAGGGACACATCTCCTAATCATTTGGTCAAAACAAAATTTCCATAGGTAGGGTTCGTCCCATACATAATATTTCGCCTCATACCTAATTTTATTCTTTATGAATCTGCTAAGGTCATTAGTCAAAATTCCCGTGACCAAGTAATTCACAATGTCAGCATACCATGGAGTCATACCTCTCATGTGGAACAACTACTCATCAGGAAACAACTCACAAATGGAAGAGGGGTCCTCGTCTTTCACCAACCTACTTAGGTGATCAGCCACCGAATTTTTAGCTCCCCTTCGATCCTTGATTTCTAGATCGAACTCTTGGAGCAAGAGTATCCACCTTATCAGCCTCGGTTTCGACTCCTTCTTTGCTAGTAGGTATCTCAAAGCTGCATGGTCAGAAAAAACAATCACTTTAGAGCCAAGCAAATATGACCTAAATTTGTCCAAGGCAAACACAATAGCTAATAGCTCTTTTTCAGTGGTTGTGTAATTGCTCTGAGCAGCATTCAACGTTTTGGAAGCATAGTGAATGACATGGCTCTTCCCATTTATTCGCTGCCCTAGAACAGCCCCTACTGCATAATTACTTGCATCTATCATGATCTCAAAGGGCAAGTTCCAATCGGGTGGTTGAATGATGGGTGCAATGGTTAATAAATTCTTAAGCTTGTTGAAAGTTTCCTTGCACTCATCATCAAAATCGAAAGGCACATCTTTTTGCAGCAAATTGGACAATGGCAGGGCAATTTTTGAAAAATCTTTGATGAACTTGCGATAAAAGCCTGCATGTCTAAGAAAAGAACGAACCTCCCTAACATTTGTAGGGTAAGGTAAACTCACAATCAAATCAATTTTTGCCTTGTCGACTTCTATTCCTCTGGTTGAAACTACATGTCCCAACACAATACCCTCCTTCACCATAAAATGACATTTTTCATATTTTAAGACAAGATTTGTTTCCACACACCTATTCAGAATTTTACTTAAACTATTCAAACAATCATCAAACGAATCACCATAAATAGTAAAATCATCCATGAACACTTCAATGCATTTTTCAATAAAATCAGAAAATATGCTCATCATGCATCTTTGAAAAGTGCCCGGAGCGTTACACAAACCAAAGGGCATTCGTCTGTTGGCGAAGGTGCCGAATGGACAAGTGAATGTCGTTTTCTCTTGGTCCTCCTGCGCAATAACAATCTGATAATACCCGGAGAATCCATCGAGAAAACAGAAGAAAGCCTTACCTGCCAGCCTCTCTAGCATCTGATCAATGAAGGGTAGGGGAAAATGGTCCTTTCGAGTGGCCAAGTTGAGTTTTCGAAAATCTATTACCATTCGCCAGCCACCTTGTACCCTCATGGGAATTAGTTCATTATTTTTATTTTTTACTACAGTCATCCCAGTTTTCTTAGGCATAACATAAATAGGACTTACCCATTTGCTATCTAAAATTGGATAAATTATCCCTTCATCTAACAGTTTAAGCACCTCTTTCATTACTACCTCTTTCATTACCGGGTTGAGTTTCCTTTGTGGTTCTCTAACCGGTTTGGCATCATCTTCCAAAAGGATCCTATGCATGTAAATTGAGGGGCTGACCCCTTTTATGTCGGCTAGGGTCCAGCCAATCGCCTCCTTATGGTCCTTTAGGACTTTGATGAGCCTCTCCTATTGCTCCTCAATCAACCCTTTTGCAATGATCACAGGCAGTGTCTCTTTTTCGCCCAAGTAGGCATATTTTAGGTGATCAGGTAGGGTCTTTAGTTCCAGCTCCGGAGCCTGCAAAACAGAGGGCAGCAGCCTTGTGTGAGAAACCTTCGATTGAACATCAGAAGTACTTACCTCCTGTTCAGGTTCCGGAGTATCATAAGATGCATCGATCTCCTCCTCCCTGTCCGATTGTGCCTTATATTCTAGCTCATCATCCATGTCCTCCTCTCCAAAGACTTCCTGCACAATCGAATCGATAGTATCAATAGAGCAGATCAAATGACACTCACTAGGATATTTCATTGCATCAAAAATATTAAATTTTACAATCTCTCCATCAAACTCGACGGAGAGGGTACCCTCGCCCACATCTATTTTGGTCTTGGCCGTTTTCATGAATGGACGACCTAATAGAAGTGGGGCTGAACTCGTGGCTGTGTCTTCTTCCATCTTCAGGATGTAAAAATCAGCTGGAAAGATCAAATCGTTAACCTGCACTAATACATCCTCAACAATCCCTTCTAGGTATGCATTAGAACGATCAGCCAATTGAATAACAACTCTAGTCTCTTTTAAAGGACCTAGTCTCAATGCACAGTAAATCGAGTATGGCATGACATTAATAGATGCACCTAAGTCCAGCATGGCACGCTCGATTCGTTTATTACTAATCACACAGGGTAGGGTAAACATACCTGGATCAGCACGCTTTTCTGGCAGGGTCCTCTTGATCACGGCTGAAACGTTCTCTCCCACTCTTACCTTTTCATCAATTCGCAGCCTCCTCTTGTTAGTGCATAACTCTTTCAAAAATTTTGCATATTTAGGGATTTGTTTTATTGCATCTAGCAAGGGAATGTTGATCTCCACCTTCTTGAAGGTTTCTAACACTTCTTGTTCATATTCCTCTTTCTTTGAATTTGCCAACCTGCTAGGAAAAGGTGGTATAACATTAGTAACCTTAGGGAGAGGGGGGTCCGATTTTACCTCAATGGGGCTGTCGTTTGACCCTTGTCCTTCCTCTTCCTTGGCTGCCTTCGATGGTGAACTTGGTTGGGACTGCAACTCTCTTCCGCTTCTCAACACCACCGCACTTGCATTCTCTTTCGGATTAACTACCGTTTGTGATGGTAGCTTCCTGGAGTTCTGCGCCTCCAACTTGCTGATGGAAGTGGCAAGTTGGCTAATTTGGTTCCCCAAATTTTGAATGCTAGCTCTTGTTTCCTGCTGAAATTGTTGAGTATTAGTAGCTAGAGCCTTAACTATTTCATCCAAAGACATACCTGAATTCGGGGGTTGGCCTTGCGCTGTGATGGGTGTTGAAAACTGGGGCTGTCGACTGAAAAATTGGGGCTGATATTTCTGCTGTCCTCCTTGGGTCCCGTAGCTAAAGTTTGGATGATCTCTCCACCCCGGATTGTAATGATTGGAGTAAGGATCATACTTTCGTTGAGGCTGGCCCGGGAATCCTCCCACGGCATTGACTTGCTGCATTGGGCCATCTTGTAGTGATGGACACATGTCCGTAGGATGTCCAGGGATCGAACAGATACCACACACCCTAGCAGTTTGTAACTGTCCTACTGCGAGCTGCTTAACCAAGGCAGTTAAATCAGAAATCTGGTTTTCTAAATTTGCATGGCTTACCTCGTTAACCCTTCTAATGGTACCTTCTGTCCTTGTACCAAATTGCTGAGAATTTTTGGCCATATTGGAGATTAATTCCCTGGCCGCTTCAGGTGTCTTGTTCACTAGAGCTCTTCCACTGGCTGCATCGACCATACTTCTATCCATGGGCTGAAGCCCTTCATAGAAGTATTGGATTAACAATTGTTCAGGAATTTAGTGGTGGGGACAACTAGCAACAAGTTGCTTAAACCTTTCCCAATATTCATATAATGTTTCACCACCAAACTGCCGAACTCCACATATTTCTTTTCTTATATTTGCAGCCCAGGACGCAGGAAAATATTTATCTAAAAATATCCTATTCATTTCATCCCATGTGCGTACTGAACCGGGAGGGAGAATATACAACCAATCATTTGCTTTATCTCTTAAAGTAAATGGAAAGGCTATGAGTTTTACCTGGTCCTCGGTCATACCGTGGGGTTTCATGCTTGAACAGATGACATGAAATTCCTTTAGATGTTTGTGAGGGTCCTCACTTGGGAAACCATGAAACAGAGGCAATAGTTGAATCAAACCAGATTTGAGTTCAAAGGCTACCTCAAGAGTGGGGTACGTGATGCATATGGGCTGTTGGTTCATAATTGGTGCAGCCAACTCCCTTAATGTCCTCTCTCTGTCAGCCATTCTTTCTACTCCTTCGAAGATGGGAAAATCACAAGTGGGTAAATCGAGATCTGAGTTCACTCTTTTAGGTGAGCGATCCTTCCTTTGCTTAGCCTCCTTCCTTAACTGATGGGTGGTCCTCTCAATTTCGGGGTTGTACTCGAGTTCACCTCGTTGAGAAGCACGAGTCATAAAGCAAGAAGGTTAACAAAAAAAAGGTAATAGCTAAGAAATAAACGTTGCTCCCCGGCAACGGCGCCAAAATTTTGTCGGGTGGTCGAAGCCCTCAAAATTATTACTAGTCCCACAATAAAATATTTGCAGTAAAAGTGGTTCTAGGTCGAATCCCACAGGGAGTAAATCAATAATCTCTTAGCCGAATGGGTAAAGTAACTATGTGGGAAAATTAAATAACTAAAATCAAAAGAATAACAAACTAAACAATCAAGAGAAAATCAGTCTTACCGAATTTTGGTTCAAGGGTTCGGGTTGAATCGATTGACCATCGATCCTAGGTACACTTCAGCATTCTCACAATTCAAGCATTTAACCTTAGATTTATTAGGATAGCCATAATAAACCTTGTGTTTTCCTAATTCAGTTGACCAAACCCAGCATTGGATCAACACTTATCACCACTCAACTGGGTATGATAGCGTTCCATGTTAAACAGTGATAGCATTAAGATTTGTGAAAACAGTTAAACCAAAATAACAATAATTGAGATAGCTGCAATTACTGAATCTTGTTCCATCGATTCCTTTAGATTGAATCATGTTAAAACATTGGTCAAAGGCTGTCACGAACAATTGACCCCAAAAGATATCAACCTAATTGCTACTTGCACCATTATTCGTGACAATTACGGATCACCGAAATCAAGGATAGCAGTAGGAAAATCAACATTAATTCAGTTTATCAAACTAATTAACATCAACATCCAATAAAAATATGCACAAGAATCAATGAATACTTGAATTAAAAAGCAATAAAATAAATTAACTACAGAACCTCACAATGACACAATCGAACCTCCCCCCTTGAACCAGAAAAAAGAAGCTTAGCTGCTCATGATCTGCGCAATCTCCATGCTTTTCTTCTCCATAGCCAAACTACCTTCTTGAGCTTCTTGGTCTTCTTGATGATCTCTTGGATCTGAGAGTGAGTGATGCTAGAGCTGGTTCGCCCCCTCTTTATATAGCCAAAGGAGAGGGCTGTTTTCCAACTCCTTCTAGGAGATCATCTTATCTTTAGGGAGTCTTGATCTTCTTTGAACTAATCCTATCCTATCTCTTATCTAATCCCCAACCTTCTTATCCTTATAGGATTACATTCAAAGTTTAGATCTAATAAGACTCTCTCCCTCTTGGGAGATTACATTCGAATTAGGACTCTAGACTCTTGCATCCGAGTTGGGCTTTTCTGCTACTTGGGCTGCTTCTAGGTTCTTCTGCGAGTTGGGCTTCAGCTGTTAAATGGGCCTGGCTATAAATTTGCTCCGACTTCAGGCCCGGTTTCGTACTCGATGCGGGCTTTTCTTTCTTCTTTCTAATGCTTCTTGAATTGCCCAATTTGGAATCCGGAACTGTGAGTTAGGCCCAGATCACTGACTATCGCCGAATCAAAATACAAGAGTAATGAGTGCATTTAAGTGCTAAAGTAGTGTAAAAGGATGAAATTAAGGGGACAAAATAAGGTTCTTCTAAGTCTCATTAGATGGCGGTAAGGTTGATCCTTCTTGAGGCCATTCTCTGTGATCAAAGACGAAACTAGAGATTCTATTGTAGGCGGGGTGAGACTTGGTTGGGGAGCGATCTCTTTGAAAGATAGAGAAAGGTCTCGTGAGTAGGGGAGTGAGGGTTTCTAGGTCAAGGATGCAGAATGGAAGAGTTAGGGCATACTCGGGAGTACTAGGTATAGATGCTTGGGAATGAATGGATTCTAACACGAGGAGGATCTCTATTTATGGAGGAGATCCCGAGACCCTAAAAGGTAGGAGAGGAGGATATTCGCTCCATATTAGGAAAGGGAATATTTGATTCGCTGTCAATTATTGGGTGCACCATTGGGTTTCGCCACGCATCTCATGACGATCTTCTCAAGGATTAATTTTCCTTATCCTTAAGATCTCTCATTACTCACGTATGCTACTCCCTTTTTTGTGTACCATAATTAATCCTATGTGGCAAGTGGTGCTTTGCCGACTTCACGTGGTGACTCGCTATGTCCTTTGCTGATGTGGGTTCCACGTGCCTCTGAGTTTGAGCGGGCCTCATCATGGGATCGCCCAGCATCCCTTATGTCCCACCGTCGCAAGCGATTTTGCGGGATATAGGTTCATCACACGCCTTAGCGGACATAGCTTCATCGCACATTCTGGTGGGCCTGGGACCCTCGATTTGGTTCGGTCGTGGTTTCTTTAGGTTCAGGCGCTGACTAAACTCGGTGAACCGCGGGTTCATCGTGGTTTTGTGATATGTATTGCGAGTTCATCGCAGGAGTGATAGTGTGTTGCGGGTTCATCGCAACGTGGGGGTTGATTCTGAGCTACTCGCATGTGCTTCTGTGGTGTTAATCTTGATGTTTTCGTGTTCTCTGAGGGTTTGAGTGAGTGGTATGTACCTATAGGATGAAGTTCACGGGTCAAGTTATTTGAATACCTAAAAATCACCACACATTGATCTATTTTGAATGAGTCAACCTAGTTATAAAATTTTGAAAATTAAAAGAGAAAATAAGAGAATTTTTCTCGAAAACAATTTTACAAATTAGAAATATCATAAAGTAAAAATAAAAAAAAGCTAAGATAACAAAAAATATTAACAAATTTTTTAATTAACAAAAAATTGACAAAATAAAAGAAACTTGTTGAAAAAAATCAGAAAATAACAAAAAGTAGAAAATTTTTTAATAGCATCATAAATTAATAGAAATATTCACAAAAAATAACAGAACTTTTTGAATATATTAACAATAATATTTATTGAGAAAGTATTAAAAATTATAATGTAATAATAAAATACAAATAATGAAAATTTAAAACCAACAACTTACTTTACATGATTAACATTAATTAAAATAAATTAAATAACTTAGTTTTATTAACTTACTATAAATTAGTAAAGTTAATTTCATGAAGTTTAAGATTTTAAAATCTAAATAATTAATAAAAATAACATAACTTAAAACACTAAAAAACTTTCCACGTGCATCTCAACATTAATCATGATCATATTGGACTATGTTTTGTTAAAGGAGGATTCAAATTATTGTGTGTAATTTGTATGTATCCATAAAACAAGCTCCTCAATTTAGGAAACTCTTATTTTCTTGTTGTTAGCATTCGCTTTTGCTCATTCCACTGCCTGAACCTCCAATTCACTCCAAACACCCGATTAGACCCTTCTGATCTCTCCAAAACACTCAGAAACCCAGAAAATCGAAATTTCACCCTGAGAGCCCTCAGATCCATCGTTAAACCTACCCGATACCTATCCGATGGCCCCGATCGACCTCACTTACACCTCAACCATTAGATCAGACACAACCATTAGACCCGAAACATCTTGAAACACCTACCCATGAAATTCGAATTCAAGATTCCTTCGTTCGCCCGTCCATCAAACAAAGATTCCACTTCGACCGTTCCCATACCCACAACCCATATCCACTTGATCCGAACACGTCTAAAACAATCAAGCCTTTCTAATCACCCTAGAATACAAAAAAAATCCCCTACATATAAAATTTCAGCCCAAAACACCTCCATTTACCCTGGACCACACAAACATTCCATTTTGAGGCTCCAAATTGACCGGATTCCAAATCCGCTCGATCTGGGCCCAATTGGCTTAATCTAATTTTTCTAATCATCTCAGACTACCCAAAAACCCCACCCAGAGAAATTTCACCCAAAACTACCTCTATTTTCCCCCTTCATCACATAAAGATTTCATTTTGAGCCTTCGGATTAATCAAATCAAGCCTTCTCACGATCCTCCCAATCAAGGCCCAGTTGGGCCAATCCAACCCTACCAATCAACTCGAAGTGTCTAGAAATCCTTGCCCCATGAAATTTCATTCAAAACTACCCCCATTTGCCTCTTCATCAAAGAAAATTTTGTTTCAGTCAATCTCACTAGCCCTCATATATAGAACCCCCATCTACAGTCAGACCCATCTTTACCCTCCATTTTGACCCAAAATCTTAGCCATTCATCTAAAACCCCAGATCTGGTCTTCATCGACCCGGTTTAACCCAACCTGCTAAAAATTACTAAAACACCCCCATTTTCATGGAAATTATGAAATAGCCCCCCACCCATATAAAAACAAAATAATCCTTCATTTAACCTAATCAAATGGATAGGGAGCAGGAAGGAGAGACTGTTCATTGTCTTCTCCGTCCGAATCAGTGGCGGAGCAAGTAACGAAGCCCCCCGTTCTCCTGTGATTCTGCCCGGTTTTCTTCCCTCCCCATCCTCCTTTCCTCAGTCTTCGCCTCTTCCCTCTCTCTCTTCTTATTGTCTTCTCCGTTCACAGCCTTCTCCCCATCTTCTTTTCCGTTCGAACCAGTGGCGTGGCAAGCAACGGAGATCCTTTTTCTCCTGCGTTTCTGCCCAGCTCTCTCTTCTTCTCCATCTTTCCTAGTTCAGACAGAAGTGGTAAACCAGACCTTAGAGAATTTAATTCACAGCATATGTCGGGAGAGGCCAAAACAGTGGGACTTCGCCATAGCCCAAGTCGAGTTCGCCTATAACAACGCAGTGCATAGTTCTACAGGCAGATCCCCATTCTCCATCGTATACATGAAGGTCCCTAACCATGCATTGGATTTAGTAAAGCTACCCAAACTACCCAGCGCCAGTACCTCAGCAGAGCAGATGGCAGAACAAATCCAGTCCGTCCAAGAGGCCGTGAAGCAGAAGCTAGAGCAATCCAACGCCAAGTACAAGATGGCCGTAGACAAGCACCGCTGACCTCAAGTGTTTGATGTAGGTGAGAGGTTATGGTCTTCTTAAGGAAGGAAAGGATTCCCGTAGGTACATACAACAAGTTGAAGCCTCGAAAGTATGGTCCATATAAGATCGTGAAGAAGATTAATGACAATGCCTATGTAGTGGATTTACCAGATCATATGGGTATATCCAAGACCTTCAACGTTGCTGACCTTCATCGGTACCTGTCGGAAATAACACTTGCCGATCCTAGTCACGACTCGGGGCCGAGTTCTCTCCAAGTTGGGGAGAATGATGGAGGCCCATCACAAGGCCCATCTCACCCCTAGGGGCGGCAGCTCATAGGATAAGGATAAGTCTAACTAAGATCCAAGAATTCAAGATAAGCAAGGGATCCAAGAATCCAAGATTAGCAAGACTCTTCCAAGATTATCAAGAAAGACTCCAAGAAGCATCAAGATTAGCAAGATAATCCAAGATCCATGCATCTAGGGAAATCGAACGGTAGAGATCAAACCAAGAAGAGTTCGATCCTATCAGATTAGCTCTACCCTAGTTGTTATTTCCTAGTTCTTTTACAATTTCCAAATGTATTATAAATACTTCTATTTTCCCAAAATTATTCATCAATTTATACTTCATAATTTCAGAGTTTCTTCAAGTTCTCTTCTTCCTATTTTCGCTACCTTTTTCTCTCTCCAAGAGAATTCGATGTTCTTCGCTAGAAGCTAGCGATCACCCGGTGCTTGCATAGCCAGCCCGGTTTTCATTGCTTCCACGCTGTGCCAACTATGGAGCGAACTGAGTTCGAATGGAGCCGGCCTATTTAGTATTAAATAATGGATTATGAGGCTAAATAATCTATTTCCATTTAAATAATAATTAAATTTTAAGTTAACTAATTAAGTTTATTCCATTTCAAAATAAATATTATTTATTTCACTTAACAATAAACTTATAAATATATGAGATGTTAAATTTAATTTAATTATAATTATAACCTAATTAGAGTGAAAATGTGTTGAATCCTTGCTAGCACTAGTAGCTCAAAGATTGGGTGATGAGATCGGTAGCTAAATTTGCAAGACAAGCAACGTCAGAGAGCCCGGGGGAATGACCCAAGCAAGGGACTCTGATAGTCAAGTGAGTATCGAGTTGGCAACATGGGAGTAATCAAATAAGTAGGAAAGCAAAGCAGAGAGTATGTATGCCAATAAGGCAATGTTTGGTTTGAAGGAAAAGGTAGGGAAAGGAATGGAAACATAGGGAAACCTATACAAGGTTTGTAAAGATTTTGCTACATTTACCTTCCTTTCCCTGCTTTTTCCTTCAAACCAAACACAACCTAAGTGAGCATACCTTCTGAGGGTGAAGGCTCACCTTTATATAGTCCCCAAGGCCCAGTTATAGTGTGTCCGACATGTTCAAGATGGTGATGTTCATCCACCCGTTACTTACGGAATACACTTGCATAGTGTTACATTCACCCTTATCTAGTTCCTCATGAAGCAGAAGGAATCAGACTTATTGTTACCAACTGGGCGCCATGTTTGCGTATTTCTCTGGAGCACTAACTAGCATGAAAGAATCAGGAGAGACATGCCATGTAGGTCGAAGACATGTTGTGGTCAGTGTGATCCTTCAAATTGCATGTTTGCCAAGTTGGTAAGTCAATGTCTGAAGCAAACATAATGGACATGTGCCTTGGAATTGTAAGTTGGTATGCCCTTAAGGGAGGTTGGTGTTCCTTTAGACCACATAGGCTGATCTGCCAATGAGCGTCCAAGTAAGGTCTTGCCACACGTGATACTAATGTGTCTTAAAATTGTTTTGGTTGCCACGTGGAAGTATGCCATTGGAGGTCTAGATCACCCCTAATAAATTACCCCCCACTTTTGATATCGAGGTGAACAATTCGGACAAAGTAGTTCGGTTTGAGGCATTTTTGTTAGATGCTCCAATGTCAAGTTCTTGTTAGGTCACAGATTCATTTCAGTTTGATTCGCCATGTTGGAATTGTCTAATAAGTCGGGTAGTGGGTATGCATAGGCTTAATGTGAAAATTAGCTTTCATGGATGCCAAAAAATGCGCTAAACTAATTTTGGACCACGAGAGATGAACCATAGCACCCTTTGGGACCGTTGGATCAAATCGATCTTAGTCATTAGTAGTATGAGTCTTTTGTCTATAAATAGAGGAATGAGGGGGTCTATTTTTACTTGTCTTCTGTGAGAGTTGTGCTATAGAGAGGTCAAAGATCTTAAAGCATAGTTAGCGAGTCCAATGAGGTCAATTAGGTCTCTTAGCTTTTATTTGGGTGAGTCCTCTTTGTCCCTTCTTTTTGTTCTTTTCTATCTTTCCATTATGTCCTCTTCTAGGCCTAAGGGTGAGGAGTGAGCTAATGCCCAGACTAGAGAGGTCCTCGATTCAAGAACATTGAGGTTTCCATAAAGGGGCCTCCATCTCTAGGAAGAAGTTCAAGTTTAACCTAACTCAGCTAACCCTTAATGACCTCCAAGGGATAATGTAAAGGGATCAAATCCCCAAGGAGTTTGATGTTGTCTTATTGGGCTCCAACTAGTGCCTATAGGATCATGATGAGAATGAGGTATGTCTCTTCAAGCAGGCCTTGGTATCTAGGCTTAGGTTTCCTTTGCACCCATTCATCCTCGAGGTTCTCCAGTATTATAATGTACCCTTAGGCCAATTCCATCCAAACTCTGAGAAGACTCTAATTAGAACCATATCAGTTTGTCATCGGTTCAACCTCCCCTTGAACCTTCAAATCTTCACCAATCTCTGCCAGATAAAGAAGTTGGCTGGCAAAGAGGGTTTCTTTTATCTGTCCTACCACTCTAAGTGTAAGCTACTAGGCAGATTCCCCTCCAAGGTACCATAGTGGAAAAGGAAATTTTTTTACATGTCAGCCGAAAGAGGGGTGGTCTTTCACCTCGAAGTGAAGGATGACCATTGGAATCATTGGGGAGAAAACCTTAGACGAGTAGTTGGAGGCTTGGATAAAGGAGTTGATCAGGAAGAAGTTGTAAGTCAGGGATTTCTTGGCCAAGGAGGCATTAGTCCAAGGTTGCATCAATTTAGTGAATAGGATGTCATTCTGTACTTAGGTGCTTTTTCATTTTCTCCTCATCTCAGTTAATGAACTGATGAACATTTTGTTTTTTGTAGAAATGTTGAATGTGAACACTGCTTCTTGAGTCTTTGATTCCATGATGAGGAATAAAAGGAAGGTCTCAAAGAGTCATACTTCCCAAGCTGCCAAAGAAGAAACCAAGGCCGCCAAGCAGGTCGCTGCCGAGATCGTCCACATCAATGCGGATGAGGTTGAAGTTCGCCAGCAAGGAGTCAATAGGTTCAATCAATCCAAGAATCTGGGTTCCTGAGGAGAGCCATTCGTTCCAAGCATGAAGGGGGTTGGTACTTCAGAACCTACCACCAGGAGGCACTCTGTCTTTAATCCGAATACTACACTCAAGCAAAGTAAAGGAGCTGCCCTCTCTAAGGACATGAATGAGTAGACCACCTTGTCCCCTCTCATACATGCTCGGTGGGAAAATCGTCTGGTACCTTATGGTAAGTATTCGTCATTACTTCATCGTTCCCCCTTTTTGTCGAGTAAGGACCAACCCAAGGTTTCCTTTCAGGTCAACACCCTAATACACGCATTGATGGGGAAAGTGGAGTCGAGCTCCCGCCAATACGAGGCTGCATGGAAAGAGGTGGAAGGCTCCCAAGAACAGCTAGAGGCGACTAGGAAGGAGCTCAAGGTTTTGAGGGCCGAGTTAGAGTAGGAGAGGTGGAAGAAGATCAAGTTGGCATGGAAGCTGGTTAGTGCCAAGAAGAACATCATCGTACTCATCAGTGATCCGGAGTAGAAGGAAATCGAGCTGGTCGAGCGAAGGACAAAGCTTCATGAGGAGATAAGGGTGGCCATGTGTAAGGCGACCAAGGAGTATACTGCCATTAACTCTTGGCGATGCTATTCCCAAACTACAAATTGAGCAAGTTGAGGTCTTCGGTTGTCACTCCTGAAGTTCTAAAGAAGGCTAGAAATGAGGTAGAGTCCAAGGAGGACAAAGAGGAGGAGACCGACAGTAGAAAAGTGCGAAGATCATGGGCAACTACATGCCCCCTAGTGACAGTTAAACACTTCTGCCTTTTTTGTTGCGTAGACGTTTATATATATATATGTGTGTGTGTGTGTGTGTGTGTGTGTGTGTCTTAATGTACTCTAAGCCTCCGAGCTCAGCTTTTTCCTATTTTTTGTGATGTATTGAACACCTTTTTCTAGGAGGGAGTAATGAAATGAGCTTTGTTCAATGTGTTGTGTCGATCTCCTTTTCCTTTCTTTAAACAAATGAGTAATAAAACAAACTAGTCAAAGTGCATATAGTGAGATTGGTTTAAATGGAGGTCATTATGACCAAGGTTGCATAATCGGATGTCGACAAATTAAATCGAATTCACATAAATCGTAATGAAGTAAATCGAATTAGCAAGCTCAGAACTCTATGTGTAGTACCTTTTATGGTTTTCAGCATTCCATGTACAGGGCACCAACCTCCCCTCTAAGGTTTCAAGCTCATATGTACCAAGTCTTAATGCCTTAGCCACTTTTTTTAGACCCTTCCTAGTTTGGACCAAGCTTCCTGGAACCTAATTCGGGCACCATGACATTTCAAAGTACTATATCATCAACTCAAAAGCAATGTCTCTTAAATCGGGTGTTGTGGTAGCAAGTTACTCTTTGCTAGTAAGCTGCAATTCAGACCTAGGCTTACTTCCGAACTTCTTCTACCAGGTCCAAATTGGTCTAGAGTTTGTCATCGTTCTCTTCTTCATTGGTCTAGGGATGATTACCTTAGTATCAAAGATTAGGTTGAAAGGCATCTCTCTAGTTGTTCTACTCGTGATTTAGTATGCCCACAACACATTGGGGTGTTCTTCCACCCATTGCCCCTTAGCATGGGTTAGTTGGGTCTTCTAACTATGGAGGATGGTCCAGTTGGTCACCTTGCCTTGCCCATTGGCTTAAGGGTATGCAATGGAGGTGAAGTTCTATTGTATCCCCAATTCGGCACACTAGTCATGAAACTTGATGTTGACAAAATGCTTGCCATTGTTAAATCTTAGAACCCAAGGTAGCCCAAATTGGCAAACAATAATCTTCTAGAAAAAGTTTTGGATGATTTAAGTTATAATGGTTGCAATTGGTTTGGCTTCTTCTATCAACTTGGTGAAGTAGTTGACGGGCACAAAAAGAAACCTCCTTTGGCCACTAGGTGGTGGTAATGGACCAAGGATGTTGATTCCCTACTTAGAGAATGGCCATGGGCTGGTGAGGTATTGTAGACCTATGGCAAGCTACCGAGGTACATTGGCATGGCACTAACAACAATCACACCATTTAACTAATTGAATAGTGTCTTCTTTCATGATGGGCCAGTAGCAACCTAACCCCAAGTGTTTGTCGTAGATTCCTTTATAGATCTCCCTATGCACATAGTTTGCCTTGAATGGCTGGAGGCATTGGAGGTAGGGCAGAATGAAGGATCTTCGGTACATCTAATCGTCGATGATGATGTACTGAGTGGATTTCCATTTGATCTTTCGGTTTCACTTTAGCCTGCGAGTAGTATTCTGTAGCACAAGTACTCAATGAGAGGGTCAATCCAGCTCAGCTCTACCATCTACATGGGTGTGACTTCAACTTCAATGTGGACCATTCTCCAATCATTGGATATCGATGTAGGCCTCGATGTTCTTCATGTCAATCTCCTTGTTTGGGAATGGATCGACAATTAGCGCTTCGTACTTAGCTTCATTGTTCGATGCCTTGAATTCAAGTCTAAGCATGAACTCAAGCTTCACCTCGTCAGGTCCCAATAGGATCAGTCTGGCTCTACTCCCCTTTTAGTTGGACGATCCATCTACATGGAGAATCCAAGGTTCTTTCAGTCTAGATGAAGGTTCTATACTAGTGGACACCTTCGATCTAACTAATGGTTCACTTAGTACTGGGGTTGCCAAGCTAAACATACACTTTGAGATAAAATTAACTAGGACCTAAGCTTCGATTGTTAGTTGAAAATTGGATCAAATATCAAATCAACTATGTTTGATAGTCCATTTGGTGAGTCTCCTTGACACTTCAGAATTCTATAAGACTTGGCGGAGTGGATGGTCTATGAGAACGATGATGGTGTGGGCTTAAAAGTAAGGTTGCACCTTCCGAGTTAAGATTATCAACATGAAGGCGAGCTTCATGATGTTTGGGTACTTTGTCTCAACTGCATGTAGAACTCTGCCTATGTATTAAATAGGCCTCTACACTTTGTCTATGGTCTGGACTAGCATTAAGTTGATGACTTCGTCGCTAGTGGATAAATAGAAGTGGAGTTCATCTCCATGCTTGGGCCTCGTCGATAATAATGGCAAGGTAAGGTATTATTTGAATTCATCAAATGCGTGTTGGCACTCTTCGGTCCATTGAAAGTCCTTAGCCTTCTTAACCGCTTGAAAAATGGGCAAACATCTTCTTGCCGACTTAGACATAAATTGGTTAAGGGCTATAACTCAATTAGTGAGTCTCTGAATTTCCTTAATGAACCTCGGAAGCTACATATCCAAGATTTCCTAGATCTTCTTGAGATTTGCTTCAATGCCACATCGAGTTACTATGGAACCAAAGTAGTTTCCTGACATGACTACGTACATACACTTGTTTGGGTTGATCTTAAGTCTATACTTTCTTAACAAATTAAATACCTTGGTTAGGTTGGCAATATGCGAGTTAAAGGTTTTACTTTTAGTTGTCATATCATGAATATAAACTTCAATACTTTTTCTTATTAAATTTTGAAAAAAAAATTACTTTGGTAAGTTGCCCCAACATTCTTAAGGCCAAAAGGCATTACTCTGTAACAATACAAACTGGTTTCAGTTACAAAGGTGGTATTTTCCTGGTCTAAGGGATCCATCTGGATCTAAATGTAGCCTGAATAGGCAACCATGAAGCTTAGTAGCTCGAACCCCAAGGTGGAATTATTTACTAGTCAATCTATTCTTAGAAGTGGAAATTTATCCTTCAGGCAGGCACTGTTTAGATTGGTAATCTACACACATCTAACACTTGTTATTTTCCATCTTAACCAATACCATGTTGGCTATCCAATCTGGGTACTTTACCTCGTGTATGAAATTGGCCCTTAAGAGCTCCCCGACCTCCTCATCAATGGTCCTTCACCAATTTAGGCAAAGTTCATCTTCTTTTGTTTCACAAGTCAATTCAAGGTGGAGGGGTTGATGAGAGCAAAAAGAATCCTATTTTTATCCCCTAATATTCACTCTTTTACATTAATTTAGCACTTAAATGGACTCATTACTCTTACATTTCGATTCAGGGCAAGAAAGAAGGCAATTGGAAGAAAAAAGGGCAATTTGGATGATTTTGCACAGTTTAAGAAACAGTCAGTAATCTGCGCATAACTCTTAATTCCGGACTCTGAATTGGACAATTCAAGAGGCATTAGAAAGATGAATGGAAGACCCACAACTTTTATGTTTTAGGTTTTGACAGATTCGGCCTGCATCGAGTACGAAAACGAGCCCGAAGTCGGAGCAAGTTCGCAGCCAGGCCCATTTCACAATTGAAGCCCAACTCGCAGAAATACTTTGAAACAACCCAAGTTATCAAAGCAGCCCAACTCGAAATCAAGAGTCAAGAGTGCCAATTTCGAATGTAATCTCCAAGGAGAGAGTCTTATCAGATCTAAAGTTTTGAATGTAATCCTAGAGAGATAAAAAGATCGAGATTAGATCATTAGATAAGAGATTGGATAGGATTAATTCAAAGAAGATCAAGACTCCCTGAAGATAGGATGATCTCCTAGAAGGAGTTGGAAAACAGCCATCTCCTTTGGCTATATAAAGAGAGGGGCAGACTAGTTCTATCATCACTCACTCCAAGATCCAAGAGATCATCAAGAAAATCAAGAAACTCAATAAAACAGTTCGGCCATGGAGAAGCAGAGCATGGAGATTGTGCAGATCATGAGCAGCTAAGCTTCTTTTTCTGGTTCAAGGGGGGGGTTCGATTGTGTCATTGTGAGGTTTTGTAGTTAATTTATTTTCTTGCTTTTTAATTCAACTATTCATTAATTCTTGAGCATAATTTTTTATTGGATGTTAATGTTAATTAGTTTGACAAACTGAATTAATGTTGATGTTCCTACTGCTATTCATGGTTCGGTGATCCGTAATTCACGAATAGTGGTACAAGTAGCAATTAGGTTAATATTTTTCTGGGTCAATTGTCCGTGACAGCCTTTGACCAATGTATTGACATGTTTTAACCTAAAGGGAATTGATGGAACAAGATTCAATAATTGCAGCTATCTCAATTATTGTTATTTTGGTTTAACTATTTTCACAAAGCTTAATACTATCATTAATTAATATGGAGCGCTATCGTACCTAGTTGATTAAAGATAAGTGTTGATCGAAGGCTGGGTTTGGTCAACTGATTTAGGAAAACACAAGGTTTATTATGGCTATCCTAATAAATCTAAGGTTAAATGTTTGAATTGCAAGAATGCTGGAATTTACCTAGGATCGATGGCCAATTGATTCAACTCGAACCCTTGAACCAGAATTCGGTAAGATTGATTTTATCTTGTTTATTTAGTTTGTTATTGTTTTCTTATTCTTTTAATTTTAGTTATTAAATTTTCCCACTCAATTATATTATCCATTCGGCTAAGAGATTATTGTTTAGCTCCCTGTCGGATTCAACCTAGTACCACTTTTACTATAAATATTTTATTGTGGGACTAGTATTAATTTTGAGGGCTTCGACAACCCGTCAAAATTTTGGCGTCGTTGCCGGGGAGCAACTTTAATTTCTTAGCTATTACCTTCTTTTTGTTAACCTTCTTATTTTATGTCTCGTACTTCTTAACGAGGTGAACTCGAGTACAACCCCAAAATTGAGAAGACTACTCGTCATTTAAGGAAAGAGGCGAAATAAAGGAATGATCATTCACCTAAAAGGGTGAATTCAGATTTTGATCTACCAGCTTGTGATCTACCCATTTTCGAAGGAGAAAGAATGGCTGACAGAGAGAGGACATTGAGGGAGTTGGCTGCACCGATTATGAACCAACAGCCCTTATGCCTAATGTATCCCACTCTTGAGGTAGCTTTTGAATTGAAATTTGGTTTGATACAATTATTGCCTCTATTTCATGGTTTTCCAGGTGAGGACCCTCATAAACATCTAAAGGAATTTCATGTCGTCTGTTCAAGAATGAAACCCCACGGTATGACCGAGGACTAGGTAAAACTCATAGCCTTTCCATTTACTTTATGTGATAAAGCGAAGGATTGGTTGCATATTCTTCCTCTAGGTTCAATACGCACATGGGATGAGATGAATAGGATATCTTTGGACAAATATTTTCCTGCATCCCGGGCTGCAAATACAAGAAAAGAAATATGTGGAGTTTGGTAATTTGGTGGTGAGACGCTATATGAATACTGGGAAAGATTTAAACAACTTGTTGTTAGCTGTCCACACCACCAAATACCCGAACAACTGTTGATCCAATACTTCTATGAAGGGCTTCAGCCCATGGATAGAAGTATGGTAGATGCAGCCAGTGGAGGAGCTTTAGTGAACAAGACACCCAAAGCGGCCAAGGAATTAATTTCTAACATGGCCAAAAATTCATAGTAGTTCGGTGCAAGGATAGATGGTACCATTAGGCATGTAAATGAGATAAGTCATACTAACTTGGAAAATCAGATTTCAGATTTAACTACTTTGGTTAAGCAACTCGCTGCAGGACAATTACAAACAGCCAGGGTGTGTGGTATCTGTTCGATCCCTGGTCATCCTACGGACATGTGTCCATCATTACAGGATGGATCAATGCAGCAAGTGAGTGCCATAGGAGGATTCCCGGGCCAGTCCCAACGAAAGTATGATCCCTACTCCAATTATTACAATCCGGGGTGGAGAGATCATCCAAATCTAAGTTACGGGAACCAAGGAGGACAGCAGAAATATCAGCCCCAATTTTTCAGTCGACAGCCCCAGTTTTCAACACCCATCACAGCGCAAGGCCAACCCCCGAATTCAGGTATGTCCTTGGATGATATAGTCAAGGCTCTAGCTACTAATACTCAGCAATTTCAGCGGGAAACAAGAGCCAACATTCAGAATTTGGGGAACCAAATCAGCCAACTTGCCACTTCCATTAGCAAGTTGGTGGCGTAGAGCTCCGGGAAACTACCCTCAAACGGTAGTTAAACCCAAAAGAGAATGCAAGTGCGGTGGTGTTGAGAAGTGGAAGAGAGTTGTAGCCCCAACCAAGCTCACCATCGAAGGCAGCCAAAGAAGAGGAAAGACAAGGGTCAAACGACAGCCCCATTGAGGTAAAATTCGACCCCCCTTTCCCTAAAGTTACTAATGTTGTTGTACCACCTTTTCCTAGCAGGTTAGAAAAGTCTAAGAAAGAGGAATATGAGCAAGAAGTGCTAGAAACCTTCAGAAGGTGGAGATCAACATTCCTTTGTGAGATGCAATAAAACAAATCCCAAAATATGCAAAATTTTTTAAGGAATTATGCACTAACAAGAGAAGGTTGCGAATTGATGAAAAGGTAAGAGTTGGAGAGAACGTTTCAGTCGTGATCAAGAGGACCCTTCCAGAAAAGCGTGCTGATCCAGGTATGTTTACCCTACCTTGTGTGATTGGCAATAAACGAATCGAGCATGCCATGCTGGACTTAGGTGCATCTATTAATGTCTTGCCATACTCGATTTACTGTGCATTGAGACTAGCTCCTTTGAAGGAGACTAGAGTTGTTATTCAATTAGCTGACCATTCTAATGCCTACTCAGAAGGGATTGTTGAGGATGTATTGGTGCAGTTTAGCGATTTAATTTTTCCAGCTGATTTTTACATCCTAAAGATGGAAGAGGACACGATCACAAGTTCATCCCCACTTCTATTAGGCAGGCCATTCCTGAAAATGGCCAAGACCAAAATAGATGTGGATGAGGGTACCCTCCCCGTCAAGTTTGACGGGGAGACTGTTAAATTTAATATTTTTGAAGCTATGAAGTACCCAAATGAAGATCATTCGATCTATTCGGTTGACACTATTGATCCAACTATGCAGGAAATTTTTGAAAAAGATATGAATGGGGAGCTAGAATCGAGTGCACAATTGGATACGAAGGCCCCTATTTCAGATTTGAACCCGCCCATGATGGATGGAAGGGGAGCACACTGAAAGCTGTATCCACAAGAATTAGAGGATCCAATCCATGATTTTTACAAATAGGGAAGTTTGTTTTCCTTTTTCTTTTTGTTTTACATTCCTAGTTTAGTTTTTTTGCCCTTTCTTTACATTTAACCTCACATTGGGGACAATGTAAGTTTTAAGTGTGGGGGAGGGGATTTAGGTTAGAATTTAGGTTGTGTTTTAAAATTTGATTTAGGTCATGTTTTTTTCTGCATTTGATTTTCAATAAAAAATAAATAAATAATAATAAAAAAATATAATAATAAAAATAAAACCTTAACTCTTTTGAAATCAATTGAGGCAATGTTCTAGGAAAATTCTTGTGAACCTAGTAATGAGGTACGATTAAGGAGTACATGACTTATCTGAAGTCATTTCCAGTTAAGCTAGTCCTAAATTCAAGTTTAAGTAAATAAATACTTCACCATTGCCACAATTGGTAGGATGGAGCATAAAATGAATCTACTGGTCAAGTAATCCGATGGTAGGATGGAGCATAAAATGCACCTACCAGCCAAGTCATCTGATAGTAGGACGGAGCATAAAATGCACCTACTAGCTAGCAATTCAAACAGTAGGATGGAGCATAAAATGCACCTACTGACCAAGTAATCCAAAAGTGAGATGGAGCATAAAATGCAGTCACTTCTTCAGATGAGAGAAAAAGAAAATAAAAAGAGAGAATATAAAAAGGTTTTCCCTGATTTACTACCTGGTTTGCAGTAGTGAAAAATTGGATTGACTGATGAATGAGTCGTGTATGACTTGGTTGTGTTGATTTAACGGTTTGAAATAGTTAACCTAGAATATTTGTGGAGAAAGATGAAGAAGAGTTGAGTTTAAAAATCGGTAGGATAGTTAGTTTGTTCTTGTTTTATTTTTGTTTGAATTTTGTCTTGCCCGAGGACGGGGAAAGTTTAAGTGTGGGGGGATTTGATGAGACAAAAAAGAACTCTATTTTTATCCCCTAATATTCACTCTTTTACATTAATTTAGCACTTAAATGGACTCATTACTCTTATATTTCGATTCAGGGCAAGAAAGAAGGCAATTGGAAGAAAACAAGGCAATTTGAATGATTTTGCACAGTTTAAGAAATAGTCAGTAATCTGCGCATAACTCTTAATTCCGGACTCTGAATTGGACAATTCAAGAGGCATTAGAAAGACGAATGGAAGACCCACAACTTTTATGTTTTAGGTTTTGATAGATTCGGCCCGCATCGAGTACAAAAATGAGCCCAAAGTCGGAGCAAGTTCGTAGCCAGGCCCATTTCACAATTGAAGCCCAACTCGCAGAAATACTTTGAAACAACCCAAGTTATCAAAGCAGCCCAACTCGAAATCAAGAGTTAAGAGTCCCAATTTCGAATGTAATCTCCAAGGAGAGAGTCTTATCAGATCTAAAGTTTTGAATGTAATCCTAGAGAGATAAAAATATTGAGATTAGATCATTAGATAAGAGATTGGATAGGATTAGTTCAAAGAAGATCAAGACTCCCTGAAGATAGGATGATCTCCTAGAAGGAGTTGGAAAACAGCCATCTCCTTTGGCTATATAAAGAGAGGGGCAGACTAGTTCTATCATCACTCACTCCAAGATCCAAGAGATCATCAAGAAAATCAAGAAACTCAAGAAAGCAGTTCGGCCATGGAGAAGTAGAGCATGGAGATTGTACAGATCATGAGCAGCTAAGCTTCTTTTTCTGGTTCAAGGGGGGAGGTTCGATTGTGTCATTGTGAGGTTCTGTAGTTAATTTATTTTCTTGCTTTTTAATTCAACTATTCATTAATTCTTGAGCATAATTTTTTATTGGATGTTAATGTTAATTAGTTTGACAAACTGAATTAATGTTGATGTTCCTACTGCTATCCATGGTTCGGTGATCCGTAATTCACGAATAGTGGTACAAGTAGCAATTAGGTTAATATTTTTCTGGGTCAATTGTCCGTGACAGCCTTTGACCAATGTATTGACATGTTTTAACCTAAAGGGAATCGATGGAACAAGATTCAATAATTGCAGCTATCTCAATTATTGTTATTTTGGTTTAACTATTTTCACAAAGCTTAATGCTATCAATAATTAATATGGAGCGCTATCGTACCCAGTTGATTAAAGATAAGTGTTGATCGAAGGCTGGGTTTGGTCAACTGATTTAGGAAAACACAAGGTTTATTATGGCTATCCTAATAAATCTAAGGTTAAATGCTTGAATTGCAAGAATGCTGGAATTTACCTAGGATCGATGGCCAATTGATTCAACTCGAACCTTTGAACCAGAATTCGGTAAGACTAATTTTATCTTGTTTATTTAGTTTGTTATTCTTTTCTTATTCTTTTAATTTTAGTTATTAAATTTTCCCACTCAATTATATTATCCATTCGGCTAAGAGATTATTGTTTAGCTTCCTGTGGGATTCGACCTAGTACCACTTTTACTATTAATATTTTATTGTGGGACTAGTATTAATTTTGAGGGCTTCGACAACCCATCAGGGGTTCTTGAAGGAGCGACCCAATCTATACCTTCTTTTTAGGTTTTGTCTCAAAAAGAGGAACCAAGACCACTTTCCCATGGGTTATCCCCAATTGTTGTTGGCCTCTTCAAGCGGGTCAAGGTCGAGGTCAACTAATAGCAATTGCTTCCCTGTTCCTTTTAGCACTGCCATATAGCAATTTCTCAATTCGAGTTGATCTCCCTGAACTACCTTGATCCCTTACTCAGTTGAGAACTTCATGGCAAGGTGGTAGGTTGATACAATGGCTCGGAGGATGTAAAAAATTGGCTAGCCTAGGATCACATTATAGGGCAAATGAGTGTTAACTACTAAGAATTAGTCATTACAGTTGCCTTGTTCTATTTGGTCCTTGTTGTTACCAATAAGCTTATTTTCCTAACCAGACAAACTACATCCCCACTAAACTGACCAAAGGTACATTAGTCTAGACGATCCACTTCCAATCATGTTTCATCTTCTCAAAGGCTTTTAAAAAGATAGGAGGTGGGCACCTCTCAGGTCATCATCATTGAACGAGATCGTCTAATTGATCCTTGACCACTTTGGAGATGGGTTATTTTCTTTTGATTACAACTCCCAAACTAATACTTTTTGGGCAAAGTGGTTGCACCTAGCCACTATGAACCCACCAGCAACCATTGTGTTCACACTAGTGAGTACTTCTTCCTCAACCTCCTTCTGCTAGTCTTTCGGCTTCTCAGAAGGTTGGACATCTTTCTTAGCAAACTATTTCATGTAGCCATGTTGATTTAGGTCCTTGATCCTATTCTTTAGGTCCTAAAAGCATTTGGTGTCATTCCCATTGTCCCCGTGAAATTGGCAGTATCGGTCCTGATTCCTGTTTGTCGGGTTACCTTTCATGCATGGGGGCCACTTTAGGTAGTCCATTTTTTTATTTGCATCAAGATCTCCTCCTTCTTCACGTTCAATAGTAAGTTTTATACCTTCTGGAGGGAGTCCGGAAGCATTTAGCTGGCGGTTGGGATTGTTTGGATGGTCCTCCTTTACTTAAGCTTCGCTTGTCTTTACTCTCACCTTGATCCTCCTCTCTGTCCTTTCTCTTCTTCTTGTCCCCCTAGTTTCCTTGTGCACAGATTACCTCTTCGCCATTCATGTATTTCTCAACACAACTGAGGAAGCCTTCCATGTTCTGGGGTGACTTCTTGGCTAAGGAGCATTAGAGGCAATTATCCTTGACTCCATATATAGCTAGTACAACTGCGATCGCTAGATTGAGGTCATGGACTTGGAATGCCTCTAAGTTGAACCTCTGGACGTACTCTCAGAGGCTCTCTTTTGGCCATTGCTTAAATATTCATGAGACTAGTAGCAATCTTCAGATGTCGGTGGATGGTAGCGAAGTGCATCATGAATAACTCGAAGAACTGCTCCTAGTTCTTGATGGAGCCCGGTGCAAGTCCTGAGTACCACATTTGAGCTATCTATTAGAATGTGGTTGGGAAGGCCAGGCATGTGCTTGCCTTTGAGGCCTTGTACAACAACATGAGAGATTGGAAGCTCTTGACATGGTCAATTGGGTCGATGGTTCCATCATATGATTCCAAAGTTAGAGCCTTGAAATATTTACAGCGTGGTTCAAAGAGTATCTCAACCACTAAAGGCAATGCCCTAGTAAGCTTCGAGGCACTTGAGGTGTCTAATTAGTTGGGTTCTCAATTTCTGGATGAATTAGCATGATGATCATTCCTAGGGCCAAGCCAACTTTTGACTGGTTCACGTCGAGGTTACCTCTTGTATCTATCTCACCAGGAAATTGCCACGGAGCATGAGTTGTCAAACCTATGGGAAGAGGTTACTCTGCTTCCCTTTTCTGCAGGGACATATATGTGGTCCTGCTTCTCTAACATGTAGGTCTAGGCAAGACTGTCATGACTGTTGCAAGATGGAGGCAGAGGAATCTCTGGTGGTGTGAGTTGTCTATTATCTTGGTTCCATGGTAGGAGTTATGACCTTGCAGGTGCATCGAGCTGCTCTCAAATGGTTGCTATCTGATTGTAGCCACTTACTCTTCCTAGGATTGCATGCGGATGTCCATGCTTTTGACTAGGTGTACAAGGTCTTCAAACTACTTACCACTTACCCCCTTAGCGTCATAAAGGGCTTAACGTTCTAGAGTTATCCCCTAGAGGAAGATCCTTTGGCTTGGGTTTCCTTATTCTTTGGTGAAGACATTATGATAAGTGTTGGCACAGTGGCAAGGTGATGGAGGTTGGTTGAGTCTCCATAAGTATGGAGAAGGGGACAGGAAAGAGAGAAAATGTGAGGAAGAGAGGGGAAGAGAGGAGAGAAGGAAGAGTCCTCTTCTAAGAAGCCCTAGATCAAAGTAATATGATATTGTCTATTGTGGGGGAGAATTATTCCCCTTTTTATGGAGAGGACCCCAAGGCTATAAGGAGAAGGATCAAAACGGAGGCTCTTTTCTTTCCAGAAGAGAGAAGAGAGAGGGGAGAGGATAGAAGAGAGATACAAAAAGAATAGAAGAGAAAAAGTGTTTGAGAGTAAGAAGAAATGAAGCTGGTGGTTCCCAGCTTCCTATTTGTATTAACATGATGTAAAATAAAAGAAACAGTAATTACAAGCATGCCCCTAGTGGCCCACCCTAATAATAAGAACTTAACCAAAGAAAAGAACATCTTGATAGCATCCTAGACTGACAACAACCTAACAACAGAAATAAAGAAAAAAAAAACTAATTTTAACAACACTCCCCCTCAAGTTGGACTAAATATATCTGTCATGCCCAGCTTGTCACACAACTCATTATGCCGCAATTATGGAAACCCTTTTGTGAGAACATCAGCTAGTTGCTCCTTGGAGTTGACATAAGGAGTACAAATTTCTCCCTTCTCCAGTTTTTCTCTTATGAAGTTCTTGTACACTTCAATATGCTTGGTCCTATCGTGTAGGATAGGATTGCTAGCAATATTTATAGTTGCCTTATTGTCATAGTAAAGAGACATAGGATTGTGAACAGTTATCCCAAGTTCCCCTAGAAGATTCTTCAGCCAATGTATTTCAACAACCCCATGTGCCATAACCCTATACTCTGCTTCAACACTTGACCTCGCAACTACACTTTATTTTTTGCTTCTCCATGTCACTAGATTTCCTCCCACAAATGTGCAGTATCCACTTGTGGACTTTCTATCATCCACAACACCTGCCCAATCAGCATCTGTATAGATTTCCACCTTCAAATGATTATGTTTACTGAATAGCAACCCTGTTCTTGAATACTTCTTCAAATACCTAAGAATCCTCTCTACTACCTCCATGTGTGGTCTCTTAGGGGAATGCATGAGCTATCTTAGGACCCCAACTAAATAAGCAATGTCTGGACGTGTCATGGACAAATAGAGCAACCTTTCCACTAACTTTTGAAACTGTTTCACATCTTTCATAGGTTCACCATTGCAATCACCTAGTTTATGATCTACATCTATAGGAGTATCTATTAACTTTGCTCCTAACTTGCTTGTGTCTTGTAACAAATCAAGGACATACTTCCTTTGAGAAATAAAGATGCCCCTTTTTGGATGGGCAACTTCAATTCCAAGAAAGTATTTTAGTGGACCCAAATCTTTCACTTTAAATTTGGAGGCTAGGAACATCTTCAACCTTTGCATTTCTGAGCTCCAGTTTCCTATAATGATGATATCATCCACATACATTATCAGTACAACAACCTGTTCCTGACATCTCTTCACAAAGAGATTGTGATCAGACTGACATTGTTTGAATCCTATTTGTTGGACCATCATATGAAATTTGCTGAACCACACACTGGGCGGTTGTTTTAAACCACAGAGAGACTTTCCTAGCTTGCACACCTTATTTTCACTCCCTTTGGCACAGAACCCTAGGGGTTGAACCATGTACACCTCCTCCTCCAAGTTATCATTTAAGAAGGCATTCCTTATATCCAACTAATGCAATTCCCAATCAAGGTTTGTAACCAATGATAGAAGAACTCGAATTGAGTTCATCTTAGCTACTGGAGCAAGCGTCTCATCATAGTCAACACCATAGACTTGAGTGTACCCTTTTGCTACTAACCTTTCTTTATACCTTTCAACTATCCCGTCCCCCTTGTGTTTCACTATAAACACCCATTTGCACCCTACTGGGTCATTCCCCCTTGGAAGATCCACCAACTCCCAAGCTTGATTCTTATGGAGGACATTAATCTCCTCCTTCATAGCATCTGTCCATTTAGGGTATTTTAAAGCCTTTGCAACACTTTTGGGTATAGGTATGTTGTCAACTATAGATAGGAATGCACGATAAGAGGGGGAAATGTGGTCATAGGAGATATACTGGGTAATGCGGTGTTTGGTAGTGCATGACCCGACTCCCTTTCTTTGAGCAATAGGAATGTGAAGGTCATCCACAACTGAAGAGGGAGTTAGGGTATCAAGAGGTGGGATAGTACCTAGTTCATTTGGACTTACCTCTTGGGAGTCTGAAGGTGTCGGTTGCTCAGTGTTTGGTTGCTCCACATCTTTTGCCACAGTGTTGATCTCTACAACGTGCACGTTTGAAGACATGAAAAGGAGTAGGATTCAGAATAGAAGGAAGAGAGACTTGACGGACTTGGACATGCTTCTCCTCTTCCATGCTACTCTCCCCCTGAGGGGAAACAGGAAAGAATGGTTCAGACTCAAAAAAGGAGACATCCATAAAGAGAAAGGACTTATGATCAATGAGATCAAAGCATCGGTAAACCTTTTGAGTAGAGGGATATCCTAGAAAGATACATGGAATAGATCGAGGGTCTAACTTACCACGAGATGGAGATAAATCATGGACAAAAGAATGATAACAAAAAACTCTCATGAGAATGGAAAACAAAGGAGATTGGGGAAACAACAACTGATGAGGGGCCTTGTAGTTCAGCACTTTGTAAGGCATGTGATTGATAACATAAGCAATAGTTAATGCAGCATCTATGCAAAAACAATTTGGTACATTCATGTGTAATATCATCCCTCATGCAACCTCAAGGAAGTGTCTGTTCTTTCTCTCTACAACACCATTTTGTTGCGGTGTTCTTGCACATAAGCTCCTATGAATGGATCCATGGGAAGCAAAGAACTCATTGAGCTCACCATGGAAATACTCCTTTGCATTATCTGATTGAAAATTTTGAATTTCAACATGAAATTGTGTAAACACCATCCTCTAGAAATCCTACACAACCTTTGGAACTTCATCTCTACTATGCATGGGAAACACCCATGTATAACAGAAGAAATCATCAATCAATGTGATAAAATACTTATACCCGCCCTCCAAAGTTATAGTAGTAGGCCCCCACACATTAAAATACACAATATGAAAAGGGAAATTTGATCTTTTATTACTTGAATGAAATGTTGTTCCGCATTGCTTGCTCAATTGACATGTTTGACACCGGAAATCTGATATTGAATATGACTTAAATAAATGAGGAAACAAAAATTTCATTATTTCAAAAGACACATGACTTAACCGATTATTCCACAAAAAAATTTGACTCTTATTTGACTGACTATGCGACTCTGAAGATAACACCGAGAAACCAGCCTTGTTGTCAAGAGTGTAAAGATCATCCACAAGCTTCCTCTACCAATCGTCCTCCCAAAAGCTAGATCCTAAAAACACATGAACTAGGAAAAAAGGTCACATTGCAGTTTAAAGAGTTTGTGATACTAGTAATGGAAAGCAGATTGATGCGAAATTGAGGAGCATACAAAACATTATTCAAGTTAAGTCCATGAGGAAGGGATATTGATCCTTGGCCTATAATGGAGGAGAATGATCCATCTACAAGTCTCACCTTATCCCTTCCTGGCAAAAGGTTATAAGACCGAAAAAGGTTTGGCTTACTGGTCATGTGATTGGAGGCCTCTGAGTTAATGATCCAGGGGAATCAGGGGTAGTAGATACATGGAAGGCAGAGGCTGCATTACCTAATGTAGACGCAAATGAAGTAGAAGGGGTACTAGTGAATAAACTGTCCATTTGGCGTAAGGCCCAACCACATGATTCCAAGTGATTTCTGAAGGAATTCATGATATCTTCCTTGGGGTCAGAACAAGTGAAGTACTCCCGAGTAATACTAGTCAACACTCCACCAGACTGAGTATCTTGGGTTGCCACATTTGTCACATTATGTGTTGTATTACTCTTCTTCTGACCCTTCACCTTACCCTGTTCTTGGTTCTTTACAGCCCAATTTGGCCTCCCATGGAGCTCCCAACATGTGTCCCGTGTATGTCTTGAACGTCGGCAGTGGCCACAGAACAACTTGTCCTTATCATCAGCTTTCTTGGAGTCATTTTTCTTTCCCATATTGTTACCACCCATTGCAGCTAATGCCACCTATTGCTCCCCCTCAGTTGTAACCATCACACTCCTCCTACTTTCCTCAGATTGAACTAGGGCATAAACTTCTTGAACTGAAGGCAACTCTTTACAACCTAAAATCTGAACTTTAAGATGTTCATATATGGGGTTTAGTCCTAACAAGAAAGCAAAAACCCAGTGTTGAGAAACCAACTTCTTATAGGCTTTAGCATCATCATCATGTTTCCATTATATAGCATAATAGTGGTCCAACTTCTTCCATACTGAAGTAAGGGTTGAATAATAGGCTGACAAACTACGGTTCCCCTATTTACAGGTTGAGGATTCAGCTTGTAACTGGTAAATCTTATCATAGTGCCTCTGCTCAGAATAAGTGGTTTTGGCCTATTCCCATATTTCACTAGCGGTGTCTACCCACATAAAGTTCTTCTTCACATCAGGTTCCATGGCTTCCAGAAGCCAGGGCATCATCATACTGTTTTTTTGGTCCCACCTATCATGTTCAGCTGTCCCATTCTTGGGTTCTTTCACTCTTCCATTTATGTACCCAACTTTTCCCTTGGCCGTTATGTAAAGTTTTACACCTTCAGCCCACTCTAGGTAGTTCAGGCCATTCAAAGGAGTAATTGGCATAGGAAATATCATATTTTCAGCTCCCATACCAACTGTACTACGGGTTGATATAACCCCAGATGAGGCAGAATCATCATTTTCCACTAACAAAAACAAAGGTTACAAGAGAAAACTTAAACCACAGGTGCACAAGACTAATCCCCACTCAACTACTAACTCTCACAATTACAACTAGGGCACTAAATACTCAAAAATATGCTTTTGAAACAAAGGACCCACAGCTGAAATCTAATGGCAGCCACTAAATAGTCCAGAAACATTGCTGAAATCCTCTAGAAATAGTCAAACTATCTAGGAAATTGGACTTCAACCAAACTGTTCAAAAAACAGTCCATAGATAGCAACTACACTTCTGAAATCCTCTAGCAGCACTCAAACCATCCAAGAATAGTCCAAAAAATTAGACTTCAATTATCATTGGTCTATGCACAACACACATCAACCAATCATAACACATACCTATGACAAAAAAAGGGGATCACACATCCCTATACAACACTTGTACGAAGGTGCAGTTCCAAGATTGAGTCTTCATAGCATCAGCCAAAAGAAAGAGAGCCTTCACAGCATCAGCCTTCTCCTACTAGGGTTACTGTGGTGCTACGACCAAGGAAGAACCCAGAAAACTAGGTTCTGATCAGTCCAATTAGGGTTTTTTGCCTTTACTGCCCAAGAGTCAAAAAACTGGGTGGAAGGACTATCGCCTAGAGTTATGCTCCGATACCATCTTTTCTTTCCAGAAGAGAGAGAGGAGAGGAGAGAAGAGAGATACGAATAGAAGAGAAGAGAAAGTGTTTGAAAAAAAAAAAAACTGAAGTTGGCAACTCCCATTTTCCTATTTGTATTAACATGATGTAAAATAAAAGAAACAGTAATTAGAAGCATGCCCCTAGTGGCCCACCCTAATAATAAGAACTCAAACAAAGAAAAGAACATGCTGACAGTACCCTAACAGAAAAAAAAAAAGAAAAGAAAACTAATTCTAACAACAAAGACCTTTCCTATTAGCAAAGGGGATCTTTATGTCATCTATTAAGGGAGCACCATTGGGGTTTTGCCACGTGTTTAGCAATATACTCCAAAGACAAAGTTTCCTTTCTCTTAAGAATTCTCATGTAAAACACATATGCTACATCCCTTTACAAGTTTCTTAGTAGCAATGTGTTAAAGGACAAGATCTGACTGGCGATGTTATCCCAAGTCGATGCCCACTGTTCACCGTGAGCCCAAGAGGTGCTTTGTGCTCATCGCAAGTCTTGGATGGCCTTCCATGCTCATCGCAGATCCCAGATAGCTTTTAAGCTCAACCCAATTTCTGCAATGGATATTAAACTCATCATAAATTTGCGATGGTTGTTAAGCTTATCGTAAGCCTGTGATGGTTATTAAGCTCATCGCAAGTTCTAAGAGATTTCGCGTGTTGTGGCCTTATTTTAATATATGTAATGTAATTGGGGTGATGAAAAACTGCATGTACTTACAATAAGTGAGAGAGAAAGCTACAATGACTTTTATGTTCGGTCTTCCCATAGGCGACATCAATTGATAAAAGTCAAAATGCATTGAATCCTTGTTGGCAGCAACATCTCAAAGATTGGCAGCTAAGTCTACAAGACAAGCAACATCAAAGACCCCGGGGGATGATCTAGAAATGGGACTTCAACAGTCAAGTGAGTACCAAGATGCAAAGGTGGGAGTAAACAAAAAAGTTGGAAATCAGAGCAGAGAATATGTATGCCAATAAGTGAGTGTGCCTTCTAAGGGTGAAGGGTCACCCTTATATAAACCTTGAGGCTTGGTTATAGCATGTTCGACACGTTCAAGATGGTGATGTTCATTTATCCATCGCTTATGGAATACACTCGCACGATGCTACGGTCGTCCTTATCTAATTTCCGTGAAGCGAAAGAAACCAGGCTTATCACTGCCAACTGGGCCTCGTGTCCATGTACGTCTTGGGAGCGCTAACTGGTGCAAATGGATAATGAGAAACGTGCGACGTAGGTTGGAGAAAGAGAGAGATAGAGAGAGAACGTTTTCTTTAGCTTTCAACTTACTTGCATTAAGTCTATTTGTTAATGAGTTTAGTTTAGTTTAAGATTTAGACCCTTATGATTCAATTAATCTATGTTCAATAGGTCATTTTATTGCAATGTTTCAATGGCTGGGTTTCAGATATTGTAATAGATTTATGCAAATATGCTTTTCATTAATTGTTGTTCCTCGCATTTGTTCTTTGGAAAGCTATATGGAACCTTTAGTTTTTATGACTTTTTTTGGTTTTTGAATTACTGATTAGATATGGCAAAAATGTGGGGTGGGGATAGAGAGCAACTCCCCATCCCCATCCCTATGGAGGGAAATCATCCCCATCCCCACCCCATTTTGGGTGAATCTTGTGGGGATTGAAGAAATAGGGAAAATTGTCATCCCTATATTGATCCATGAAGAATTGATAAAATTTGTGAAGCTATTGGATATTGTCGTGGTTTATGTGGAGGTGTCAACGATATCAATTTGGTCCTTTATGCTTTGAGTTCAAAGTCTACTTGTGCATTTGTTTGGGTTTGAAATAATAGCAAAATCTCGGATTATGTAATATGAGTATTTGAAAGTACTTTTAGGTTAGTTAAAGATGATGTTGGGGAATTCAAAATTGTTGAGTCTCCTAAACATGACTAATTTTTTATTACATAAAATTAAATTTTTGTTAACACTTTTTCATTTTATTTATTAATAATTATGTTCAAATGGATGTATATGAAGTGGATTTAAAATTTCAAGTTTTAAGTTTGTGTTTATTTTGAAATGGAATTTAAATAGGTTAGATGAGAGATGATTTAGACCTCCAATGGTGTACTGCCATGTGGCTGCTAAAACAGTTTTTTGACACCTCAACATCACACGTGGTAGACCTCGCTTGAACGCACCTTTGCAGATCAGCCTATGCGGTCTAAACGAACACCGACCTCACTTGTGGGCAAACCAGCTTACGGGCTTGCGTGCATGTCCATTATGTCTGCTTCGGACGCCGACAAGGATCACACCGACCTTAGCATGTCTCCAACGTATGAGGCACGTCTCTCATTATCTATTTGCACTAGTTAGCGCTCCCAAGAATCGAAGCCTTAGCTAATTATCCAACTCCAAAAAATAAAATTTGCTCTTAGAAACCACTAGGTTTGCAAAAGCTATTATGATACAATCAAGCTCCTTTTAACTCTTCAATGTACAAAATTAATGCTTGTGAGAATTGAAAGGTGGCTCACTTCATGGATGAAATGTTGGAGTCACTACCCATCATTGAGACAAAATTGAAGTGATGCCCCCCTCCCCCCTCCAAGTTGAAATTAAAAAGCACTTTGATTTATAGGATGGCCTAAGAAAGGCTATTTAGGTAAGTTGGGGAATAGAGAGGAAATGTATTTGAAACCCCTCTCTCTCTCTCTCCCTTCAATGTATAGATGCCAATCCCAAGGGTCAATTAAGTTAAGTGTAAATTTTTTAAATTATTATTATGGTTTAGCTAATTGACTAAGTGTACTCTTACTATTTGAAAATTGACTAATACTATCCCTACTATTTTTGGCAATTGGTTAACTCTACTCTTACCATTAGCAACCGTTAATTTTCCATTACATGTGACTGATATATTTATTAAAAATTCCTAAAATACCCTTTCCGCATTCATTCCTAAAAGTACCCTTTGACTTTTGTTCCTAAAATACCATCCCTAAAACCTTTCTTCTTCATTACTTCTTTATCTATTTCAAACGAAAACCTAGGAGCAGAGATGTTGATCTCAGTTCCGGCGAAGAGATCTTAGTTCCAACATCCTCAGTTCCGGCGAAAACCCAAGAACTAAGTTCTTGTTTCAAAATAAAACTCAATAAAAATTTCAAGTCTGGGTGCAACCAATAATGGTGGTACGAGCACCGGATTATCTTCAAAGGGCTTAAAAATTACCAGTAAAAGCTATTGGTGCAAAATCAATCAAGTTGGACAATTGAAGAAGATAGTATCACTTACAAAAAGGTAAGCAAGAAAATTCTCCCTCACAAACCTATTTTTTCTACTCACTACTCTCACCTATTGGTATTTGGTTTCACACAGCGCATGTTAACGTCGCATTTTGTGGGTGATCGATACTAGTTTGCACCGGTTGGTTGCAGAGAAGATCTACCTAGGGTGTGCCTTTTTTTTCTTGATTTTATGAACTTCCAGCTCTGAAACAGAACAAAAGTCCACTCTTTGCTTGAACACCCTATACATAACTGATTTCAGGACTGATTTCAGAACTGATTTCTGAAATAGAACTAGTTTGTGTCAGTTGGTTGCAGAGAAGATCTACCTAGGATGTGTCTTTTTTATCCTTATTTTATGAACTCCCAACTTTGAAACATAACTGAGGTCCATTTTTTGTCCTTTTTGTCTCGATTTTATGTTGGAGCCCATTCTTGAACCCCAAATTGCTTCCCCAACACCCTTTACAAATAGGGGTGAACAAAAAACAATCGAAAAACTGAACTGACTGAAACCGAACGAAAAATTGGTTAACCGAACCGACCGGTTCGGTTTCAATTTGATATTCTTAAAAAAACCAACAGTTTTGGTTCGGTTTTGGTTAACCATTTTAGAAAACCAGCGGTTAACCGAACCAATCGATATATATATACATTAATATAATATTTATAAAATATTATATATTATATATTATAATATATATTTTATTTTTTTAAATTGAATTGAAAGTTTAGAAGAGAGAAAGGCTGAAAGTTTAGACTGCCAGAGTGCCAGACTGTTGACTGCTAGATTGCTCACTACTCAGTCTCTTCGAAAATCAAAACTTTCAGCTTTTCTCTACTAGCTGGACCTACTCATGCATCATACTTTATCAAACCAGGAAGAGAAAAAGGAGAAAATAAGAAAAAAGATAAAAGAACCCTCCCCATCTCCACAAACAAAAGCTTTGTAAAGGTTCACCATGGATAAGTTTCTACTCTCCAATAAGAAAGTATTGCCTAAGGAGTCTAGCACAGCACCACTGACTAGGGATTTCATCTCCTCTGCTAGGCTTGATCTTTGTTCACCCTTGTGTCAACCTCTAGCCCATATTCTCAATACAGAAGCCATAGTTCCTATTCTCCCACCACAGACCACTCGAGTAGTGGCACAGTTTTTCTTCCTTTGTCAATTTCATAGCTAACTTGGTTAGAAGGAAGGAGCTTAAGCGTAAGTCCCATTCGGCGCCCTCCTTATTAAGGCTGCAACTTGGGTCGGGTTGGCCCGAACCCAACCCCAACCCAACCCAACAGTTGGGTTGGGTCAGGTTGATGTTCAGGTTAGGGTTAGGGTTGAAATTCACGAACCCGACTTTACTTCGGTTTGGGTTAGGGTTGACCCCTTAGCCAACCCAACCCGACTTGAACTCGACTCTATAGTACATGTAATACATAAATATATGTTATATGTAATATATAATATACATTGATTTATTTAGATGCATGATATTTGTATAGCCCCCACCACATAGTATCATGTATTTCTTTTAAGATAATCATTTCACTTAATCCTAATTAGAAAGACTAAAACCTTAATAACATTATTTTATGTTTTTTTTGAAAATTTTATTCTTCATCTCCTTTATGTTGTTTGCTGCATAAGAAAGATCTATCGTAAGCCATTACTAATAATAAACTATAGTCATTTCTAACACTAGTTTTTCTAAATTTTGTACCAAAAGAACAAGAAAAACATCAACAAACAAATACTAATGAAATATAGGATTAATATATGTAGTGAAAGTTGAGTTAAGATCTAAAATCAAGAAATTCTATGAGGTTTTAAGGGATGGGAAGAAGGTTGGGTTGGGTTGGTCAGGTTGGGTTAGGGTTAGGGTTGGGGTTTAGAACTTAGGGTTGGGCTAGGATTGGCCTCAACCTGACCTAACCCGGCCCAACTTGCAGCCCTACTCCTTATGAGCAAATCAAAAGGATGCTCTATCCAGTTCTATGGAGCAGTGCCCCACCCCCCGATCGACCCCTTCTATTGTTCGTCAAGCCTTCATCGGTGTGGTCGTATATCATGGCTGGTGTTTCCATTTATATGGTGAGAAGTGGAAGTTTGTCATTCTACAATCAAATTAGTAGATGCATTGTATTTCTCTGTAGTGACTCTCTACACCAGATATGGAGACATTGTGCATCGGTAAACCAGTGACTCTCTGTAGTGACTTTCTTCTCTTAGTTCTCCATTTTTTATACATCGCTAAGGTTATCAGTTCAGTTAACTGAACCGTGGGCACCCCTATTTACAGATGCTTCCATTTGAGCACATCTAGAAGGCTTCATTCTTCACATAAGGATCTACCGATGCCTATGTTCGATACTCTGTGATCATAATCTGTATCCAATGCATCAAAATAACCCTCCCAAGCAACTCTTGTCCCTGATAACCTTAGCGACATATCCTCATTGTTACATATGATTGCATAGATGTAGAGCATCCCAATTAATTTCATCAAGCCATAAGGAGAGAACCCATCCTGACTTCCTCTTTGGTTTGGATAAAGGATCAATGATTCAACTGCAATTGCCACATGCGACAAAGCCAACAATACCAAAATTGAATCTTTCAGAAGTATCGACACCAAAAATTCCAATCAAAATGGGCTCCAACATAGATGATTAGCATATGGAGAGATTTGAAAAATCTACATTTCTGGTGGTTCGAGTGGTTTTGGAGAAGAGAACGAAAGGGAGAGGGAGAGATCTATAGTTCTAGTGGTTCTGAAGAAGAGAATGGGAGGGAGAGGGAGAGATACACTTTTTCAAAATTTAAAGAAAAGTGGATGGTAAAATAGTCTTTTTCATATTTTCTGTTGACACGTGTTACTAACAAAAAAGGATTAGTCAATTGCCAAAAATAGTAAGGGTAGTGTTAGTTAATTTTCAAACAATAAGGGTACACTTAGTCAATTAGCTAAACCATAAAGGTAGTTTAAGAAATTTACCCTTAAATTAAAGAAAACAAAGAGTTTATTGGTGGAGTTCATGTTTCAATATGAAAATAGCAAGTTGAAAATGTGAAAAGGCATGAAACCAAGGTTTTTTATTCTAGAAAAATACCCCTAGAGAAGTTCTCATATCACATATAGTTTGCATTTGATGGGGCTTCTTGCCTCTAAATGAACTTTTTTAGATGCACTTTTTCAAGAAGTACTAAAAAGACACTTAAAATCCGCTTGGTGAGGTGATTTTTTTGTCTAATGAAAAAACACTTATTTATGAACATTGCTTGGTTCAAAATGGGCTTTTGCCGATATGAAGATAATATTATCCTTCATAGTTTATACACATAAAAAAGCATGTATAAACAACAGTTGTGCCCATCAAAGACCATTTTCTTTGCTTTCAATAAATTGCCAAGTCCATGGTGGTTCTCACACAAGCTCCACATGGTCTAATTGACCCCAAACTACATTACTTGATATAATTTAAAAAACAAACCAATGTTTTCAATAGCAAGGGGGTTTCAATCAATCCATGTTCATTGTATGAATAACATGAGAACATATAAATCATACCTAATTTGCCACAAAACCCATTGTTGGAGGTGTTTCATTCAAAACAAACAATAATAAAAGAAAAAAAAAAGTTGAAGGGGTGAGAATCAATATTCATTCAATTTATTAAGAAAAAATATAAGAAAATGGCTAGAAATGGAACCTAGTTGTAGCCCACCGTTGTTGCAAGTGATGAGAAGTGAGAATGGAAAAGGAAAAAGTGAGGAAGAAGATGGCAAAGGGTTTTATAGTAGATAGGGGTATTCTAGGAATTTAGAAATGTTTAAATGAGGGTGCTTTGACTTCTAAAACATACAGTAAGCACCGGGTATTATCTTCCATATTTCTTATTTAATCCTATATTTAAGTTATTTTTCACTAATAAATGCTACTAATTAGATCTATGTCCAATACTTTTAACAATATAAACCTATATATTTTAAAATTACTCAAAAACAAAGCCATTCTTTATCCAAGTGATGACTAATCAATTCAACCATCCAAATCAAATTGGTCAACCCTTTAAGTCATAGTTAGATAATAAAATTTTTAAATATAAATAAATATAGAAAATTACAAAAAATGTAGAAAAAATTAGACATATTTATGACTTTTTATTAATCAGATTTAAAAAAAACAAGTGTAATAAACAAGAATTATTTTTAGGGCAAATTTCTTAAAGTACCCCTATGGTTTAGAAAATTGACTAACTCTATCCTTACTGTTTACATATTATCTTAAAGTGCCCTTAAGGTTTTTTGACAATTGACTTCGTCATTAAGCACTAATATTGAAATCCCCTCTACTATTCCTCAAATTTTCAGAATAAAACCCAATCGATTAAAAATTTTAGGAAAATGAGGAAGCAAAAAGAGCAACTTCCCATGACTATCGTAAAGAAAACAAAAAATGAGAGTGAGGATTCTGGGTGTTAAAAGAATGGTGGGCGAAGAACCCAAACCAAGCCAAAATCGTAGGAAAAAATTGCATTGGTAATAAATAATAGAAATGCTGAGCACAATATGCTTCTTCTCCGTGTTTGGTTGGGCTTGAGGGCAATAATTGGTGCATGGGGTTGGACTATGGAGTGGGTGAAGGTGGGTTCCAATCTTCTCTTAATAAGGACCCCTTGCATTTGCATGTGAGAGGTTGCATTTAACCAATGATGGTCCTTATCACCCTTGCAAGTAAATTCCGATCCAATGATACAAATATGCCACTTCAAAATTTCACACATATTCCACAATTTGTTTTCTCCTCTTAAATCAATCATTTTATTGTCAGGTCCATTACTCTCTGTTTATCTCTTAATTTTTTTATCAAACCAAACACAACCTTAGTTGAGAGCCTAAAAATTTAATAATGATTCCATGTTGAGGGAACAAAGTTCCAATAACACAAATCCACTATGTTTAGCTTGACTCAAAAGAACACCATCCAACATACATCAAGCCTTAAAAAAAAAAGAGAAATGCTAAAGCAGATGAGAAATAGCTCACCTTCTCCAACCACCCACACCCCACACCAAGTCAGCAAATGGTTTTAGACTTTAGAGCAAATAATTTTAATAAAGATTGAGAGCAAACTTGACAGAGAAATGTTGACCCAATTCCAAATGGTCTCTGAAGCATTTAATTCTGTAATTACCCATGATCCATACATCCAGAAACTAGACCACACTACTGGTCCACCCACCACATGCTCAAACCAAAGCTTTTCAGTGGGAGCTGCACAACCCACAATCAGCAATCCAAAGAACTGAATATTGAAATCCTAATGCATATGTTAATTAATTAATTATTGGTTTAAGTTACACAAGGAGAAAAAACAAGTGGATTGATAATGATTGTGCTCCACTTCAGAGAATCAGAGTTCAGACCTTTGCTAGTTTAATGGGTCGTCATTAATTTGTTTACTTTGGAATTTTCTGAGGCGTTGAAAGTCAAATCAAGTAAGCATCAATTTAATCGTCTGCCATGTGCATAGGTTCCCAACCCCAAAAGAAACGAGAATCTTGTTGGGTGATTTAACAAATTAAATAAAATTATTTGGTGTTGATGTATGAGAAGGGAATAATTAGAGGGGAATGCCAGCACGCACGGCTGCCTTCCTTTCTTCTTACGCCATCCAACAGTAACAGTACCGGATTGATTCTTGTGGGGAAAAGGGGGCAGTTGTCAGATTAGGGTTTTATACCCTACAGGGCTTTCAGTGGATTAGGAGAGCAAGGATTAAAAAAAGTGAAGAAAAAGAGAGGAAAGCAGAAAGAAGAATAAATCCTAGTTTGGGTAGTGAGACTCTCGTCTTCTTGGGGCTTCTAACTGAATGCCCTTCTACTCTGTTTCTTAATTTTTTTTTGGTAAGGAGGGCTCAGAGATTTCTTATTGTTTTGTTTGGAAACTACCACTCTCTTTCTTCATTCTTTCCGTTTATTTTGTTGTAGATTGTTGGAATATTGGAACCGAAATGGAAGATTTGAATGATTTTTTAATGGGTTTTTGCTCGGTTTTGGTTTGCATAAAAGGGCTGGAATTCCTTTATCTTCTGCCGACAACCTTGTTTGTTTGATACGCTGCTGATCAGGAGAGAATTAAGGGTGGGGGGTAAAAAGATTTGGATTGATTCATTGATGGGGTTTCCCCGGATTCTGAAGCAGAAGTAAAGGCTGAAAAAATCCCTATTTGGATCGTTGAGAAATTAGGTTCTGCAGAGTTGTTTTGAGTGTCGGGAGGAATTGGTTGCTGAAAATGGTGGAGCGCAATGGTTTCAGTGATGGGTCTTTTGTAGATGTTGCCGGGAAAGACAGATTGGACGATGAGGAAGAAGAATTCCGTAGCTGTTGTGCTGAGGAAGAAGAATGGAGGGACATGGAGGAAACCAACATTAGTGCCTCGAAAGATGAACTCGATGAGTTTTCCTTGAATATGTTCTTCAAAGGTGTATCGATATGTGGGGCTGGAGATTCGGGGTTTTCAGGAATTGGGGTGGTTATGGAAAGATTACCTGGGGTTCCTATAATTCAAGTGCAGAAGAAGCTTGACTTTTATGTTGAGGAATCGGTGGCTAATTATCTGGCTCTGATGGATGGTCTGGCGGAGGCTTTGCAGAAAGATACACGTCGAATATTTTCGTATACGGATTCAGAGATCATGTATGATCAGGCAAGCATTCGTTTACGTTGAAGTCCTATTTCTTTTTGGATTTATTGATATCTTTGTTTACAGTCTGTAAGAACAGGCTAGGCAATACTCTGCAGCAGATCAGTTTTACTAAACCTTTGGAATTTATGTATGACTTTAGCCTTATGAATTTTGATCAATGGCTTTGTGAAAAATATTATTTTTAACTTCACTACTTATCTTCAAGGATCCTCTTTTACCTTTTCCGTTTGGGTTCTATAATTTGTCTGGAGGTTATAAAATGTTTTGCTTCTTGATAGGGTCTCAAGTCTGTTTTTATGATTTGATTTGCATATTTTGAAGTTTCATTAGTTTCAAGACAAGATCTTTTGTTCAGTAAGGTAATGATTACTTGTAAGTCTCACTATAATTCTTCAGCAAGCAGCATTTTGCGTTATCCTTATCAAAGCTCATTAATACCATTTTCATTGTTAGATCACAAACTGTAATTCATTAGGTGCATTTAGATCACCAGTCAGAGTACAAAGGGAATTTAATTATATCTTCAATAGAAATTGTACCAAATTTTGATAGAATGCTTGTTCCAAAGCACATTCAGATTCTTTTCTAACCTTGTTAGATGCATAGCCTAGGTTTTTGTGTAGTTAAATTTCATATTATTCTAGTTTTTATTCACTGAAAACAATATTCGCCCATAGTCTACTATACTTAATAGCATTAAAACTATATATAACATGATATATTTTAACAAATCATGTCATAAAAAACTATATACATTACAGGGTTAATTAAAATTGGGAAGATGTTAGTAATGTGATATGAGACTTAGCTTCAAAAGTTGGATATAGAAGCATGCTATAAGCATGATATAAGCATGTTAAGTGGGATTTCAATACCTGTATGGTACCCGGAATATTAGGAAATTGAAAACTATATTCTGTTTCCTGTACCAGTTTCCATGTCAGTATCTGTCTGGACATTATATTGTATGGTCATTATGTTCTCCTGTCCTTGAAATCTTTGATGCTTTTAATAATACACTAAATTTTTACAGATCATTCATGAGGACAAACTTGAGAATCCACTTTTGATAGCACTGAGGGAAAGGATTCTTGAACATGCCAGTAAATTAGAATCTTTTGAATTGAAATTTGTGCCAAGCATTCAACTGGAAAGGCCATTGCAATTAGCCCAAATTGCAATAGGTGTTGTCTGTTTGTCTGCTAAAGAAGAGGGATCAGTTGAAGACTGCCCTATCTGTTGCGAAGAGAAGCCATCATCAATGATGATAAAAATGAAATGTTCCCACAAATTTTGTTCACATTGTATGAGAATTTATGTGGATGGAAAGTTACAGGCCTCTCAAGTCCCTATAAGATGCCCTCAGTTGAAATGTAAGTATTACATCTCAGCCAGTGAGTGCAAATCCTTTCTTCCAGTCACCTGCTATGAGTCTCTTGAGAAAGCACTCTTGGAAGCCAATATTCTTGACTCAGAAAAATTCTATTGCCCCTTCCCAAATTGTTCGGTGCTGCTCAATCCTCGTGAGTGTGTGTCAACAAGGGCAAGCTCATCAAGTCAGTCGGACTCTAGCTGCATAGAGTGTCCAGTATGTCAACGGTTTATCTGTGTAGATTGTGGAGTTCCTTGGCATTCTTCCATGAGTTGTGAAGAGTATCAGAACTTGCCCATGGAGGAGAGAGATGCTGGGGACATAACTTTGCATCACCTAGCACAAAATAAAAAATGGCGGCGTTGCCAACAATGCCGTAGGATGATCGAGCTTACACAAGGCTGTTACCACATGACCTGCTGGTAAGATCAAAATCACACTTGTATAGTTTACCCAGTCCCTGTTTTTCTAAGAAACAAGTGGGCAACCAACTTTATCTTGGTATATGATCCTATGACTAGAGTATTGCATTGTTTTGGTTGAAATTGAATAAAAAGATGTGCTGAGCAGCTATGTCAGACACCAAGTGACTGCAGTTTAATTTTATTACCTGTTGTTGATGTGTATTCTTTGGTATCCTCAACACTTATCCTATGTAGTAAAAGCGTTTTGTTTAGTAGGCAACTTAATATGCATTTTGGGAGCCTATCACGTAGGTGGACAGATTGATGGACTGTACGGATATAAACATTGTAGTGAAGGCAATCAAATAATTATGACCCATTCATATACTGATGAGTTTGTCTTAACACATTTTGTCTCAACATTAATATATGCAGACTTAAAACTTAGGTGTGTTAATCCTTTTGTATGTTTTACTATGACCCAGGGAGGTTATTCAATAACTTCTCACTTTTTTGATTGAATATAAGTATATTATATTTTTCATTTGGTCATTTAATGACTTAGTTTGTAGTTTAATACTTCAGATTGAAAACAATTGTTGTTTAATAGTAAGTCATTACAGTGTAATTTGCTGAAAATGCATCATTAGCAGGCATTTGGGCTGGCAAGGCTAGTTGTTGCCTAAACTTACACAGCACTACTTGCATGTGTCTTGATCATGTATACATGGAGTTATAATATTTATATGTTTATGTAAGTTCTTAGTATGGTTTTTTAACTGAAAAATTAATTGTATTAACAGATCAAAAAGCATAAAGACATATACAACATGTCTCCTGCACAAGTTGCTATTACTATAGGGCCTAGACAATAGGCACCCATAAAAACATATGATATCTATGAAGCATATGAAAAGTGTCAAAAACAAAAAATTGGGAATGGTGAAATTCCCTGAACCCTGTGGGTTGAAACCCTAGGGGATACCATGCGAACCAGTTTTCACAGAACAGACTCTTGTGAAGATACCTTGTTGTTGAATATGTTCAAATTCCTTTTTATCAGTAGCCATGATTAAAAGAGATTTGTTAATACCAAAGAGTCCAGATGATAGCCAATGGAATGATGCCACATGGAGCCTTGTTTTTTTGCATACATTTTTAACATGATGGTATTAATGACATATTTATCCAGCCTATACAGCATGCCGTTTTTGTGTCAAAGTACACTAATTTTGGACCATTTATTAATTCATGATAATTATTGGATACTAGTTTTGCCTGTTGACTTCATTTCCTATTGCTATTGCAATTTACTGAAATTTCATAGGATGTCATAGTTTCTATTCATGTGGCCTAAGTTGGGTTTCATCTGCCAATTTATGCCTCTGTCTGTCTATATATTTCATTTCATGACAGTAATGCAAGACTTTTTTTTTTTTTTTTTTTGATAAATGAATGCAATTTTATTAATCAAAGAAAGACTGTCATTACCTCCCCCTGGAACTGAACAATATGCAAATAAACACACACAAGCCTGAATTACAATTATAAGGTAGCCCAAAACAGGTCTCCCCTTGATACCCCTTGCTTAGCCATAGAATCAGCCATTGCATTTTCCGATCTGCTAACCCACTGAAACCTAACTGTCATATTTCTTGTCAGCCAGTTAACTTTCTTTAAAAGATCCCTGTAACCCCAATAGACTGTTTCTGGATTTGTCAGCCAGCCTACTACCACCTTGGAGTCCCCTTCAACTATCAAGTTTTCCACTCTAAGTTGACTAGCCAGCTGTATGCCTCGTACCACTGCTAATATTTCAGCTCGCCCTTATAGAATCACCAACACCCGCTGTACTGTATGGATATTTTTAGATTGCACTATACAACATAATTTTTATAGTATGTTTTTTTTTTTTAAATTTTTTTATCTGTGACACAACATACTTTTGTCAAAAAAAAAAAAAAAAGAAAGAAAAGTGCAATCAATGAGCCACTGATGAAGTTCAGGATGAAGCATAGCGACTAACAAATAGTAGTTGAATAGGACTGCAATCAGTCCTAGGTTCAATGTGAAATAAACAAAGGAAAGATTGAGAAGAGAGAAGAAGACGAAGAGAAGAGAAGAGAAGAAGAACTCAAAGAGGAGGATTCAGAAAAGAGAGAGAGAGTGTTGACCAACCGTCGCCCCACTCTACAATTTATATTAATACTCAAATAAAAGTAAAAGGGCTGAATTACCCTTACTGCTTACATGGCAAAATAATAAAAGAACTAATAACTATAAACTGAAATAAACTACCAACTGAAATAACTAACTGCTAACTACAATCACACGAACACAGTGGGGACCACATCACTGTTCTCTTCACAAATTAACCATGACATCTAAGCTGAAGCAAGAATCAAATCCTACCCTGGAAGGAGATCCTCAATATTACTCCTCCCATGCCCCCTCTGGCTAGGTCACCAGCCAAGAAGTTCATTCTGGATATCAATAATACTACCTTTCTAGTAAGATATATAAAGAACCATTGGACCACTGACATCTTGATACATCCTTCCTATTTCAAAATCTGTGAAGTTCCTTCTATCTGAACACGATTAACAACCATAAAGAGATCATTGGTTCAAATCTTATTAAACACATTTTACTGATAAAAAAAAAATAAATAAAGAGAGCATCCTAAGACCATGACCTTGATCCTAATCATGTTCTAAGACGTTGTCTCTAAAAACCTTCCAATAGTCTGTTATTGATCAAAAAACAAAAAGAAAAGCCTTCTAATAGTTGATATCCCTGGATTTTCAAATCTACATATGTCAATCTTAGGGACTTTGAATGGGGGAAATATGGCCATCAAAACACATCTGTCTATTCCATGAGGAGCTAGCTTCTCTGTGCATCAACCATTGTCTTAGAACTGTGTATGCTATATGTTTAATAAATATTACTAAAAGTCATAGATATTAGGGGCTTTATTAAGTTTGGCAAAATGTAAGTATTAAAAAAGATAGACAGATTACTACTATTGACTTCTCATTCATTTTCAAGTAAATGGGTGGGAAGACTTGAATTAGAGTGCAGGACCTTATACCCCAGATTGAGCCACAAGGCTGGTTGTATTCTATGAGATGAGCTATACAGCTTATACTGGACTCATGCCCAGCCACTTTGAGATGTATTTCCAAGGGCTTAAAATTCTATTGTAGATGGACTAGCAAGGTTTAGAGTGAATAGCGTAATGATTGGCTAGGAGGGGCCATTGCTTGGTGTAATGGTAAAATCTTGGGCTAGCAAATGCGATAACAATGGTTTGAGTTTGGGAGTAGCCACTATGTGCAAAAAAAGCCAAAGGTTTGAGTCATACATGGTCTGCCCCTCCCAAGACCCCTGTTAGCTTGGACCAAAATCGGGTATTGACCTTTTTAGGGATGGGCTGGTGATATTTGTATGATGCCCATGTATATGTTTTTTGTATTTTCCCTTGTATATATAGTTTTTTGGGCGTCAAGGCTAAGGCTAGGCGATAGGGGGGGTGCCTAGGTGATGAAATTTTTTAAGTGAAAAACATATATCCTAGGGTAGTTCCCTAGGTTCCATAACCATGTTTCCTTAATAATTATCCATAATTTTCATAATAAAAGTATGAACTTCATGTTAAAGCATAGGAAGTCAACATATTCATGGGCAGAAAAAGAAGAAAGACAAGAAAATTCAAAAAATATAAGGGTGAACCCCTATTTTTGTGTTGATTAGACAAAACTTTAAGTTCTTCCTTACTTATTGGTTCAGGTTTTGAAGTCTTTGAGGGTTCAATACAGCATTTAGCAATGTTTGTGTTGATTAAACCCTAACAAATAAGAAAATAATAAAAAGAAATTAGTATAAACACACAAAATGAATATTTTAGTTTAATAATGTCTATTTTATAATTATGATCTCAGAAAATTAAGAACATAAAAAATGGCCAACTCTTAATGTAGAGAATAGAGAGGCGTTAGAGAAGAATTTTGATCTAGAGGAGATAAAGGAAGCAGTGTTCTCAATGGATAGGACAAAATCTCTGGGCCCAAATGGTTTCACAATGGCATTTTATTAGGATTGTTGAGATATTGTGAAGCAGGATCTAGTGTTGGTTTTTGAAGAGTTTCACAAAAAGGGAATATTTAATCGGGGTTTAAATTCCACATTCATTGCTTTGGTCTCAAAGAAGGAAGAGGCTTCACAACTAAGGGATTTTAGACCTATTAGCTTGGTGAATAGTCTGTACAAGATAATTGCAAAAGTGTTGTCTCTAAGGATAAAGAGAGTTCTTCCTACCATTATTGCACCCAACCAAGGAGCTTTTGTGAAGGGAAGGCAGATCATTGATCAAATTTTGATTGCAAATGAGAGTTTGGAGAGCTTTAGGAAATCCAAGAAGAAGGGAGTGGTATGCAAGTAAGACTTAGAGAAGGCTTATGACCTAGTTGATTGATCCTTCTTGGTGGAGGTGATGAGAAGTTTTGGCTTTGGAGACAGATGGTGTAAATGGATTTGGGGTTGTGTTAGGAGTTGCCACTATTTTATCTTGGTGAATGGAACTGTGATGGATTTCTTTCCTACCTTGAGAGGAATAAGACAAGGAGATCTACTTTCCCCTTTTCTATTCACTTTGATTGCAGATGTCCTAGGGAGATTGATCCATAGAGCTGATTCAAGGAACTTAATAAAATGATGGAGAGTAGGAAGGGAGGAAGTATCACTTACACACTTGTAGTTTGCAGATGGCACAATCCTGTTCTGTGAAGGTGGGAACATAAATTGGATCGGGAATTTAAAATTGGCAATACAACTCTTTGAGCAGATGTCTAATCTTAAAATGAACTTTAATAAGAGTTGCATGGTGAGAGTGAATTTGGAGGAGAGGGAAGTAAGTGAATATGTAGGTATGTTAGGTTGTGTAATCTCGGATTGGCCTATCATTTATTTGGGCCTCTCCTTAGGAGATAACCCCAAGAATGAAAGCTTTTGGAACCCGGTATTGGGGAGATTTGAGAAAAGGCTTGCTTCTTAGAGGAAAAATTCTCTCTCTGTAGGGGGGAGAATCACTTTGATTAAGTTTACCCTAGCTAACCTTCTTGTTTACTTCCTATCAGTGTTTAAGATTCCCAGAAAGGTCTCTAACAGGGTGGAAAAATTAATGAGTGATTTTTTGTGGGAACCAGGAGTGGAGAAGAAAGACCATAGGGTGAGTTGTGAGGTGGTAACTAAAAGTAAGAAGCTAGGAGGGCTTGGGATTGGGAATATTAGGAAAAGAAACATGGCGTTGTTGGGGAAATGGATGTGGAGGTTTCCATTGGAAAGGGACAAATTGTGGACGAAGATAGTGGCTAGCATACATGGGCTGGAAGAGAACAACTGGAATCTAGGAATTATAGTAAGGGCTACAGTTGCTTCCCCTTGGAATTCATGATCTGCTTCCAGTTTTCTTCCCTTGGATCAGGTGTGATTTGAACTTTGGTAATCGAATAAAATTTTGGGAGCAACTTTGGGTTGGGGACTTGCCCCTAAGGGACCAATTCCCCTTTTTGTATGCTTTGTCAGATTTGAAAAATGAACCCATCTCATCTTTCTTAGTTCCTTCTAAATCTACTTCGGGTTTTGGGTGGAACTTGGGCTTGAGAAGGGCAATCAGGGATACAGACTTGGGCTGTATTTCATCTCTGCTAGCCATTATTGAAAATGTCTTCTTGGACCCTAGTAAGGGAGACACTAGAGTTTGGACCCCTTCCTCCTTTGGTTCCTTTTCTTATGCTTCTTTTCTTGAGACTTTAATTCAACCTCTTGTTCCTCTTGGGTTGTCCTTCCCTGTTAAAGAGATTTGGAGTAAACCCATTCCTCCTTGGGTTGGTAGTTTTTGTTGGGAAACTTTCCTGGAAAGAATTAACACAAATGACTTGCTCCAGAGAAAGAGGCCCAATTTTTGTTTACTTCCCAATAGGTGTAATCTTTGCAAAGCTGATGGGAAAACGGGTTACCACCTTATGGTTACTTGTCCGGTTACTAAAACTGTTTGGGAGTGGGTTTTATCCCTTTTGGGTGTACTTGGAATCCCCCCGTGAGTGTGCAATGCTTGTTCTCTCCTTTGTTCTTTAGATGGCCTAAGAAAAGAGGGAAGGTTATGTAGAGAAGCATTAGGGTGGTAGTGTGCTGGTCCGTATGGGAAGAGAGAAACTCACGAATCTTTTCAGACAAGGAAAGAACCACGGAAAACTTACTAGAACTGATACACTTAAGGGTAGCTCATTGGCTGAAATCTATGGAGCTATTCTCAGAATTTTCCATGGCCGACTTATCGAGAAAGTGGAAAGAGATAGCTACCTCTGCCCATTGTAAGAGGACTTCTAGGCCCTCTTGGTCCCCCCCTTCCCTCTGGATTCATAAAACTGAATTTTGATGGTAGTAGCTTAAGGAATCCAGGGCCTTCTGGGATTGGGGGCGTTTTCAGGAATGAGGATGGGATTATTACTGTTATGCTCTCAGGCCCAATTGGAGTGGGTGACTCTCTTAGGGCTGAGATTCTAGCAGTTCTAGAAGGAATCCAAAGAGCAAGAGAATTAAACATCAGATGCTTGGTTCTTGAAGGGGACTCGGAGGTGGTGATTAGGTGGCTGAAAGGAGACAACAGTGGTTTGTGGAGGTACAGCAATGAAAAGAACAAATTTAAATGGCTGAGTAGGGATATTGAGGTGAAGTATAGCTGGGTGACGAGAAGTGCTAACTCAATGGCTGATGGGTTAGCTAAGCAAGGGGCGTATAAGGAATCTCTGTTTTGGGCTAATTTTTAGCTTCTTTCTTTGTCCTTTTGTTGTTGGGGAGTTAAGATAGTTTACCTCCCCCTTCCTATAATTAAAGTTTCACAGATCTTATTCATTAATAAAGCTTATTGTTATTGATCAAAAAAAAATTAAGAACATAAAAGTATTTTATAATGCAATGTATAAAACTGCTTGGAAATTACACAAGGTGAGCCTCCGAGGGCACCTTGTTGCATATGCATCGCCTAGGTGTTGCCTTGAGAACTATGCTTTATATTAAATGAACTCTTTTTGATTGTTAACACTCAAAAGAAAATAAAAAGTTAAAAGAAAATTATGGTGCGAATTGATAATATATTTTCAGAAGATGTTGATTTCAAATTGATATGAGTTGAATTAAAAGATCAGGGAAGGTAATAGAGAGATTTTAACAAGGTTAAGAAAGTGATATCTCTTCTTTATGGCTTTTGGTTCTCCAATCTAGGTTGCTTTGGATTAGTAATAGATGGGGATCATCAAGTGTTGTCTAGCTGTATGTGAGATGGAGGACAGGAACCATGGTCCCTTTGATATACATCAAGGGGAAACTAGATATTTAGCATCAAGTGTAACATCTTCTTCAAATGGGTTCTGACTTCTGAGGGGTATGCATCATCAGTTGTAATGGGGGCATGACCAACCACGGTAGGCTTCAGGTTTTGCTATTTGGGGTGAGATAGTTTCATTGCACTCATATCTCAGACTCTCGATTCTCCCATCATGGGAGTTTTGTTTTATCTCTCAAGCCTTAATATAATTTCTCTTGATCTTTTTCTTTAAATGGAACTGACCAAATAAATTTGGTAGTTCTTTTGGAAATATGGGGAATTTTGTGACCAAATGGAAAAGTATTTTGTTCTTCCTCAGGAACAGCTGATTTTAGGACATTGGTTAGAAATATCAAATATGAGATATGAGATCTTAGTCTTGATGCAAGGGTTGAGACTCATGTATCCATTTGATTTTTGAGATTTGGAGGTGGAAGATGATTTTCAAATAATGAACATCATTAGAGAAGCTGGATCTCTTGCTTCCAGGATGAACCATGAACATCTAATTCCCTAATTCCCTTGGGTAATGAGATTGGGAAATGGTTTGGATGATAATTTGGTACTTTGGTTAGGCTATTTTACCCAGATATGGCAAGGACACAGCTGAATGCGGTATTAGATATAAAATTTACACTAAAAATTGAAGTATCTGACACAACACAGCATCCTTGTACAGGTATCTGGGTATCATATTAGCTAGGTTTAGGTGGACAGAAGGAAACCTGTATCATGGAGATACTATTCCTTAGAAAATAGGCTGCTAAAGTAAGGGTCTGATATATTGCCATAGTCTTCATTGGAAATTAGGTTTATGGAATCTGTTTGGGTCCTTTTGTGCTGTTCTTGTGCTACCCACTTTACTCATTTTTTATGATGATTATTAAATGGTTATGTTACTGGTAAAAAATATTCTATTGATCTGTTGTTTATCAGCTAAAAAGAAGTGATACCGGATTTACTAAACAAGGCATAACTATCCATTGTTTTATGTGGTCACCCAGGAATGTAGCACAATATGATACAGGCCGATATGCCGGTAGGGGTGTATCGGCCTGTATGTTTACTCGCCTTTTATTTTTTTAGTTTTTCTTTGAAACTGGTTCAGAGGGGTCGGTTTAAGGCCTGTCTACCCCCTGAACCAGGTCAGACCCCGAAAAACCCCCTGTAGAGGTGTATCAGGAAGCCACCAATACGACACATCGAAATTTTGAACCTTGGCTAGGCTATAGAGCTATGCTATCAGCTGGTTGGGTACTGGAGGAATTAGGGTTGACCCAGTACCAAACTCACTATGGTTTATCTGTTTGTGTTGAACCAGAAATAACCAGACCCTATGGGGTCCCAGGACAAATGTCCAACAGGCTAACCAGATTTGATTAGTAGGACCTTTATGGCAATTTATGCATACACAAATTAGACCATAAATGCTCCTCACTTAATTCAACTTGATTATAGAGGTATTTCTGCACTTTTATTTTCTTCCATTTACCACTCATTCTCTCTACCTGTTTCTATAAGTCAATCCTTTGAGCAATATCCCTTATCTTTTTATTAGTAAGCAGTATCCCTTAAAAAAAATGATTCCATCATCAGCCGTGACTTGCCACCATTACCTTAGTTATATAGGAAGTTTTTAATCAGTAACTGGTAATTTTATTAATAATTTAGTAGTGTTGACAGGACATGATTAGTTCAGAACAAAGAGTATTGCAGCTGTGTTTTTCTACCAGCAAGCGTGGTGCTCCCCAAACAAGATTGTTTAACCATCCCATCTCATGCAAGTCTGTCTACAACTTGGTTAGCTATTAGCAAATTTGAAGCTTCAAGGGCCTTCATATCTTTTGTCATCCAATACCACTTGGGAGTTTCTTTTAACTTCCATTCTGGTTCAAGGCTTCAAGCCCAATATAGGCCATTTTTTAGGCCTTGCAACGGAGTCATAACTTCTGCCCTTAGGGAGCATTGCTTGCTTCCTTTGAATCTTAAAGGAATCTTTAATATAATCCTGGAAGATGCATCCATTTTTTTTGATTGACAACAAAAATTTCATTAATCTAACGGAATAATTAATTACCAAGGAGGGGAGCTAAACTTTCTTAACTCCCACAATAGAGGCAAGAGCCCCCAAGGAAAAACCAAAATTACAACTGAGCCCAGAATAAAGAATCCCTAGTCACCCCTTGCTTGGCTAACCCATCTGCAAACGAGTTAGCAGATCTCTTCACCCAACTGTACTTTATTTCCCTGTCCTTAGCCAACCACCTGAATTTTTTTCTTTCATTGGCGTAGTTCCATAACCCAGCCTTGTCTTCACTCATCCACCCAACTACCACCTCCAAATCCCCTTCAATTACATGCCTCCTAATATTCATTTCGTTAACCCTTTGAACACCTTCCAAAGCTGCAAAGATTTCAGCCCTAAGAGAGTCACCTGCCCCAATTGGGCCTAAAAACATGGCTGAAACAATCCCATTCTCATCCCTAAACACACCCCTGATGCCTGAATGCCCAGGATTCCCTCTACTGCTGCCATCAAAGTTCAACTTTATAAAACCAGTGGCGGGAGGAGTCCAAGACTGATGTAGACCCGTTTTCACTTTGGCTGAGCTAGCAATCTCTTTCCATTTCCTCAGCAAATTGTCCACTGCAAAGTCTGTGAATAAATTTGAAGACTACAACCATTGTACCACCCTGATGTGAATCAAATCTATCAAACTCTCAAAGTTTCTCTCTTTTTTAGAGAAGATTCTTGAATTCCTTCCTTCCCACAATGTCCAGCATACTGCAGCTCTTAGGCACCTCCACACAGTCCTACCCCTCTTCAAATGCCACTTGAAAAAAGAAGAAAATATACTTTGCACATTCAAGGGGGGATTCCACCTACACCCAAAAAGAGAAAATGCCCATTCCCAAATAGTTTTGGCAAGCTGGCAAGAAACCAACAAGTGATAAGCAGTTTCCCCATCAGCATTACATAGAATACACCTATGAGGGGATAAACATGTAGACAGGGAAGGATAAACCTATAGGACTGGAAGGCTGAGTTAAGACTTTAAAGAAAGAGGCACAAGAGAAATAGCCCGAGGGGGTGGGGGTCCAAATTTCGGTGTCTTCCTTTGTGGGGTCCAAGAAAACATTTTCAAGAATACCCAAGAGAGTTAAGGTGCTGTTCAGATCTATATCTCTAACAACCCTTCTTAAACCCAAATTCCAACCAAACCTAGTGTTTGATGAAGGGACAATAAATGAAGAAATGGGATCATTTTTCAAGTCAGAGAGAGCATATAGGGATGGAAACTGATCCTTCAACCCCGGATTAATTACTCCCCTTCTATGAAATTCATCAAACACTAGCATTAGATCCCTTTCCAAGATTTCCCAATAGTCTTATTGTTAAACCATCCGGGCTTGGAGCTTTCATTCTATCCATAGAAAACACAACCTCCTTTACTTCTTCCACCTTAAATCTCCTTTCCAATCGTTGCCTGTTTTCTGCCCCTAAATCTGATCACTCCAATCCTTCTAACCACACCCTCCCACTTAATGGCCTTCTAAAGACGGACTTAAAATGATTTATAAAGGCTCTTGCTGTCTCATCTTGGTGGGTTAAAATTGACCCCTCAACTTCAAGCCTTGAAATAACATTCTTATTTTTCTTGCCATTTGCCATAGTATGAAAGAATCCGGTGTTCCTATCTTCCTCCTTCATCCATTTGCATCGAGATTTTTGTTTCCAATAGACTTCCTCTTTGTGCAAACAATCCTCCAACTACCTCCTTAAACCACCTCTTTGTTCCTTGTCTCCCTCTTCAAATTCTCCCCTTTCCTCTTTCAAATCCAATTCCTCAATATGATCCATTAATATCTGCTTCCTGTCTTCTAATCTCCCAAACATCAAAAGGTTCCACTCCCTAATCTTTGCTTTCAAGAATTGGAGTTTCTTGTGAAACTTCATGCTTTCCCATTCCATCGAGGGATTACACTGGTCCCGCCATTCTCTGACTCTCTTGGTAAACCCTAGGTGGAGTAGTCACATATTTTCAAATCTGAATGGGGCAGGTCTCTATTTGCTAATGTTCATTCATTCATTCCAATAAAATATCTTCTTAAAAGGCAATTAAAGTTGTAAAATCATTATTTTTCATGTGAGCAATAAGAATTTCAAACCCTAACATAGACTTGTTTGGGCTTGCCTCGAGGGGCGTGGTACAAAGGCAACTCATATAATCAAGAATGCAATATGTTTTACATCACATTAGCTACTTGAAGCAATGCAATTAAGGAAAAAAAAAGAGATTGTGGGTTTTACATGCTTGAAAATGCTTTATATGTTTGCTTTTATTTTTAAATTTTCATTTGAATACGCTTTACATGTTATGTTTATGTATTTTAATTTTAGATAATTGGTTTTTTAAAACATTTATTTTAAAATTTATGTTTATATTTTTTATTAACGTTCTGTTTAATATTTTTTTTTGCATTTTTTGGCATTTTTTTAATTTTCTGACTTTTTTTTTATTTTTTAGCTTTTTTTTTGGTAGTTTTGCGCCTTCCTTAAAAAGGTTCGTGCCTTGCGCCTTGCGCCTCAGGCGCAAATTGGCCCTTGCGCCTTTTTGGCACCTTGCGCTTTTAAAACATTGAGTGAAGGGGTAAACCATGAGAAACTGTTTTGAGGGATTACAAGTGAAGCTTGTACGTAAATATGTTACAAAAATCTAAGATAAAAATTGGTCAGTGTATGCTGGCCTAACAAAGATGTAATTATTGTAAGTACTTATTCATTTATAATTATTGAAGCTTTACTGTTATCTATCAAAATGTATTTTATCGAATACTATATTATTAATATTATTCTTTATTTAAGCATTTTACTATTAGAGTATAAGAGATCCATCGGATTTAAGAGAGAAAAATGAGAAGGACAAGAGTAGGGCCCTTTTTTTTTTGAAAACTGTGAAGTGATTTCATTAAAAATCAACTATAGAAATGCCTGTACAAAGAGAAATGAATAGAGGATATACAAAAAAACCAAACCAGCCCAATACAGGCTCAATCCCCCAAACAGAAAATTACTCATTCCTTACAAACAAAAAATTGAACTCAAAAAAAGCACTTGGATGTCTACCTTTAAAGAATAATGGGTGTACAGTCAGCCATGAGTGGATCATCCCCAGAATTTTCCTCAGAACATCTTTTGAGTTTTGAATTCCTTCAAATAATCTGTTATTTCTTTCACTCCACACAGCCCACAGAACAGCTGCAGGAATAATGCTCCAAGCCACCTTTCCAGATTTACTCAGACCACTCAGCCACCAAGCCTCTGAGTCCCCTAACATCCACTGGGAAACATAGCTTAGCACCAATACATAGGGGACATGCCATGTCTACCACTTCTAACCCTCTTTTGACTAGATTGTCTTTGGTTCTAATCTTATCCAGCACTGCTGACCAAACAAAATAGGCTATCTTTGAAGGCACAGTTCTAATCCATATTCTTTCCCTCTATAAAAAGTTGTAGCATCCATTAGTTTCCAATCAAGGTGTGAAACCAAGTTGATAATCAACAAATCAACTAGTGTCTGGCATAATATGCAATTGTCTTTCAGTCTCTTTTGTTATATATAACCTCAAGTGAATTGTTTTAGTAACAAGCATCTTTTGCTAAATTGGGCTTGGAGCATCTTCAATATTTCTTAAGAATGATTTTGGTTCATGCCTTGAGGGGCCTTCCCTCTTCCATTAATTCATTCAAATTTCAAAAGAAAAAAAGTAATGGTTTTGCCAAGTCAGCACATCAGAATGGCTGGACCTATTAGTTTTGAAGTATGTTTCACAGACACGGGAAGGAGTCTTCATGGAGAAGGTGTCAAACTTAATTTAGACTAGAAATTTTCAACTGTCATATACAGAGTACACAACCATTTTAAGTGTCCATGCAGCATCTGGAGTTTCCTAGTAACACTGCTTTTAAGCACATATGGTGAGATGTAAAGATAGGTTTGATGGTTGGAGGATTAGGTTGCTCATTTGCAGAGTTTATATTTAATTTATTTCTTTCTGAAATAGGCCAATGAATTAAAATATTGTGAAATATGTAGAACTTGTACTTCTTAGGCTTGGGCTGTTTGATAACTCTAATATTAAATTTCTTATCCCAGTAGACTACTCTATCTTTCTTGTGTTTGGCATTTAATAGTTCACAAACTTAGTTGTAGGTACACTGAAAAATTAAAAAAAAAAAGAAATTTGGTATTCCATTTGATGTGTTATGGTTTATGCCATCTTCTTAGTCTTTTCTTTTTGAAATTTCAATTTGTTTTTGATATGGATATTTGGGTTCTGTGTTATTATCAAGTGCCTAAGTATTACTTAGCTCGCTTGGCTAAACTGCATGAAAAATATGAAAATAAGGTCATTACCATTAACGGTGGTCCCAACTATCTGGGGTCTTCGGAGGATTGGACTGGATACAGACCTTAACTTAGGCTTTGTCTTGCACAAAGTGTCCATTGTCAGAGTCAAATTCATATTCCCATGCTTGTCATAATGATTTCATTCTTTAAGGATCATAAAAGAAAAGTCCTGTTGGCATTCTGTCTCCTTGTTCCATGTTGGGAAGAACTTTTTCCTTCCATTTCCACAGCAGTTAGAGTCAAACATCAAACATCTCAGCCATGCTTAATGTCCTATATACAGCATATCTGCAGTTGTCACTTCAGGGAAACTAAGAACCCATTCCCAATCAATCAGAGTACAATATCTACATCAACCAACTGCTTCAAGGCACAAAAAGGCATTGGTCCAATTTTCCTATTTATTTTTTGTAGCTGTTATTATGGTTGACTTTAGGGTACAAACACACCCCATTGTTAGAATAGAGGATGTATTTGTTAATCCTGTCGAGTTCTGTGCAGGTGTGGGCATGAGTTTTGCTATTCATGTGGTGCTGAATATAGAGATGGTCAACAGACCTGCCAATGTGCCTTCTGGGATGAAGAGGGTTTTGAAGACCTAGACAACCACGCTAACCAAGACTCAGAGCAATGGAGATGGGACTCCTTTAACTCGTTACCTACAATCATGGATGCATACTCAGACCAGGAGAGATCACAGCTGGCACTCATACAGAGGTTCCTTGCTGGAGGATTCAGCTTGAGCGACCATCATCCTTACCAGTCTCCACCACGCTGTTCAGATTCCTATGTTGATACCATAAAGGACCTCCATCAGCTTCCATGGCTTGAGAGATTTGTTTCTGTGATCAGTGATAACTACTATGAAGACTATATTCAATGAATTAAAAGTGGTATAATTATGGTGCATCTCACCATTGTTGGTAAGTTCCTTCACTGAGATCATTTTAGAGGGAACTGTGTGTGTATTGTGTGTTTGCACATGCCACTGAAATTTGAGATTGCCTTCTTTGTATTTTATCCAGTTATACATTGTCAGCGTGGTTGGCACAAACAGCTGCATTTCGAATTCTGCTGGAAGGTGGTGTAGAGAACCATTCTTCTTGAGAGTGAATGCTCAATGACCAAGTTAATTCAAAAGAAATTTTTATGAAACAATGGCATGTTCCTGGTGGTGTAGAGAACCACTTTTCTTTCCTTTTGAAAGTAAAGATGTAAGAAAGAGTAGTAGGACAATTGCCAAGGGAATAATGAATTTGGCAATGGTATACAGTTTTATTCTGTAGCCACTTGACACTATCTAAGACATGCGGAATACTTGATAGCTTGCCAGAGCCTCGTTTACTTTCTGCTTCTCCAGGATTGCAAGTTCATTTCTAGTAAGAGGGAGGGAGGAATCCCTTGAGCTGGCATTGGTATCTAATATATGGTCATAGGGCCATCCATCATCCTATTCATCCCCCAAAATTGTATTATGGTTCAAAGAAATTCCCAATATCAGCCTCTCAACCTCAAATATGCCCATTATTTATTTAAAAACAGAGCAAAGAATATGTTTACATGCACACTAACATGCAAGGCAGTTGAGATCATTCAGATGGAATGTTTCCTGGTGTTTTTGTAACAGAACAATTTTTTCTGCTTCCTAAAACACCAAAAAATGTACCATTGAGATGTAAACCCCACTTGTGATATCACAGAAGTTGGCATGTCAATTAGGGTGAGCAAATGGGTAGGATCTACCCGGAACTGAATGGAACTGGCCTTGAACCAACCCTACCCAATCTGTTACAGGGTAAGGTCTTGTTCCAAATTTTTGGAACTGACCCTTACCGAGGTCGGTTCTAGGGTCTAGGGGTTTATCCTACCTGAATTGAACCGATGAACTGGCTTTGGTTGGCCTTAGTGGAGATAGCTTAGAATCGAACTTGTTTTGAAATGAACTCCAAAGTATTTTTAAGAATGTGATGATTTGAACCTAAGCACTCATTATTACAAAAGCTATGGTCTCACTTGACCATTGAATTACTTAAGTAATTTGGTCATTTGTTTTCATTTTAATATTTGAATGTATATGATAAATAATGTAAAAGGTAATATTTATAAAATAAGTAATAATATGATAAATTTTGAACCATATGTTAATATATTATAATAATCTACATATTAAGTTACTCAATTTAATCAATATACATAATATAAGTTTTAAATTACATACATACATACATACATATATATTGATGTGGGTTAGCTTGGCCCAGCCCATCGTAGGCTGGGAGGCCCAACCTACTAACGTCTGACAACGTTAGCCACAACAGGAGGGAGCCCTGCTGCCTTCGTACAGAGCCAACCGCATGACGGTCAAACATACCCACCAGGGCCTGTTGCCTGATCTCGTACGGCTCTCATCCGGGGCGTTCATCTTCATCTACCTCCACCACACTCAAGTATAAATAAGAGGTAACTCCCCCTTAAAGGGGATTCGTAACAAAAAATCCTAACACCTTACTCGTTTACTCCATGCACCTACCTTGCTTCCTAAGCATTTAATCTGAGAGATTTGTTTCATCCGAGGACCATCGCGAAGACCTTGCCTGCACCCTCTTCTACTTTGCACCTCGTACTAACTTGAGCGTCGGAGCCTCTACCTCGGGTACCCACCCGAGGCCTCTGACATTCCCTGTCTTGCAGTACCTCTGGTTACCAGGGACCTCGCCTCGGCCTACAGTCCTTGACTACCACGGTCCTCGGAAAGAATACCTCACCTCGGCCTACGGTCCTCGGCTTTGGCTCACCTTTTCCGAGGCATCGAAGTCCTCGGCCAACATTCGGAACATGGAGAGTGAATTTCCCGTTTGTGGGAATCGTTGCTAAGACGACTCCCACTTTAGGATAAAAAAAAAACAAAAAAAAAAAACAACATAGTCTAAATCCAAGCCCTCTTAAGCTTGAAAGCCAGGGTGCGGAGAACTAGGAACAATTAAAAGTCGGTCACTTATAAACAGTTTTAGGATGTCCTCGATCGTTTGGACTGCCTTACTCAACGCATGGAAGAAGTTTACCCTCGAGCAGGAGGTCCCTCTCGAGGCGACCGCCCCGCTGGGGTGTCAGAGGATCAGGGTCAACATGGTTATGTCAAGCCACCAGCCCTCGGCCATGGTAACTCGCTGGTCGAGCCATCAGAATTGGGCAACAACCGTCCCCTGGATTCACCACAAAGGAGCATATGTCCTCCTAGTCGAAGTAAAGCGTGCCCGTTCAATCCAAAGATAGTCATCAACCTTCAAAGCAACACCACCCTCGCTGGAGGGAGGCCCCCCAGGACGAAGACGGGCATCTCGGCCGCCCTGGAGTTCGCTCCCGAGGCGAGAACCGATGCCACATCACTCCCCCTCCTGTCTCGGATCTCCGGGATGTTCTGAATGATCGTCGCTCCCGCCGAGGAGCGCGCAATCCTGTCTCGAAGTATTTGGGAATCCGAATCAACACCCACCGGGTTTGCAAGGACAGAAGCAGGGCCCATGCCCGTGCTAACTCAGGGCTTGCCGAGTTAAGAGCCGAGATTGGGGCCATCAAGGACAAGATCCGCCAGGTTAAGGAGCGACGAGCCAATGCCTCAACTAGTAACAGCAACTCTACTGGCCGCATGGACGCATTCACCCCAGAAATCATTTCGGAGCCTCTTCCCCCACACTTCAAGGCTCCCACATTGGAAAAGTATGATGGGAGCACCGACCCCGGTGACCACTTGGAGGGTTTTAGGGCGCTCATGATACTATACGGGTATTCCGACGCCTTGACATGTCGGACCTTCCAGGCCACCTTCACGGGGGCCGCTCGCCACTGGTTCTCCAGCCTCCCTCCTTGATCAATCAGCTCGTGGGAGCAATTTAGAACCTTGTTCCTCGCCCACTTCATCAGCAATAAACGATGCCAAAAGAGCATAGTCTCTCTAATGTCACTCAAACAGGAGCCGGGTGAAAGCCTGCGGTCTTATATTGACCGCTTTAAGAAGGAAAAGCTCAAAGTTCAAGACCTCGACCCTATGGTTTCCATGCACGCAGCCAGCCATTAATGGACTTTGCCCCAGCTCGGCCCTCAAGTGCTCGGTCACCAAGACCCTACCAAAGACTAAACTCAAATTCCTCAAGAAGGGCTAAAAATACATCGCGGCTGAAGAGGCTTCAGTCGGGGACAACCAAGAAAGGGCAGTTGAGCGCCACGACAGGCCCCCCGAGAAGAAGAGGAAAGGTGGGGACCAGTGCCACCCCGAAAACCATGGCGGCAAAGACAACAAGAAGCCATCGACAACGGCCTTGTCTTATAAGGACTACACGCCACTCAACTCCACTCGCACTCAGATATTGATGCAGATTGGGGAAGAAAAGTTTGTGAAGTGGCCAACGAAGCTGAAGCGGAACCCCAAGAGGGGGAACCCTACGAAGTACTGCAAGTATCACTACGGCATCGGACATGACACCGAGGACTGCTACGATCTAAAGAACGAAATATAGTCCCTTATCCGCTGCGGAAACCTCAAGAAGTTCGTCGGAGGAGAGGCCAGCGCCTTGTCCTCCTAGTAGTAGCAGCAGCAATAGCATCAGCAAGTGGCCGGCGTAATTGATGTCATCGTTGGGGGCATGGCCTCGGGAGGAGCCTTGGCCTTGGCTCGAAAAGCCTTCGCCAGGCAACTTAACATCTAGGAGCCTGCCCCGAAGAAGCAGAAGTATCCAGACGCTCCGCAGAGGCTGAGTTGTCCACATGCCCTCGTCTTCACCAACGAGGACTTAGAGGGGGTCATAGTCCCCCACAACGATGCCCTCGTAGTCACAGTCATCATCTCCAATTTTGTGGTGAAGAAGATCTTGGTGGATAGTGGCTCGTCAGCCGATATCCTTTTTTACGACACCTATGAGAGAATGAAGCTCGCACCAGAGCAGCTCTAGCCTGTCGACGTTCCCCTCGTCGACTTCTCGTCGTCAGGCCAAAAGGAAAAATTACCCTACCCATCACGGTAGGGATAACACCACACCAGGTGACCTAGATGCATGAGTTTCTGGTGGTGAAGGTTGCCTCTCCCTACAATGCAATAATGGGGAGGCCAACCCTTCATGCACTAGGGGCAGCCATGTCCTCCTATCACCTGGCACTCAAGTTTCCCACCAAACACGGCGTTGGAGTTGTTTGTGGGAACTAATAGATCGCCCGCCAATGCTACGTGGCAGCACTAAAAGGAAAGAATAAGGAGGCCCTGTCATTGGAAGGCCTCGACCTCCAGGAAGAGCCAACTAGCCGAGGCCAGCCAGTCGAGGACCTCGTATCGATTCTCTTGGATGAGTCAGCTCTAGAAAAGATAGTCTGCATCGGGTCCAACGTTCCCCCTGAACGCCTATCTGGACTGGTAAGTTTCCTTAGAACTAACGCCAATGTCTTTACTTGGTCCACCATTGACATGCCCGGAATTGACCCCTCGGTCATTACTCACAGGCTGAGCATGGACCCAAGCTCTAGGCTAGTTCAGCAAAAGAAGAGGAACTTTGCACCAGAACAATGGAAGGCCATAGGAGAGGAAGTTGATAAGCTACTCGACGCCGGCTTCATTTGTGAGGTATAGTCGAAGGGCAAGCTCGTGTTGGATCGTACTTCTTGTTTGAAAGTATATCTTTTTTTACTGCCTGGGTGCCATTAAAAATGGAGTGATTTGACTATCGGTTTTGAGTCATTTTGAAATCGGGATTCAATTTCTTTACCTACCGAAGACCTGTCGAAGGGTATCTCGAAGCATAAGCAAGGGTGTGTCGTTGAAAAGCTGATAAAAGGGATCCTGTTTTTGGCCAATGGATAGACTTGAAGCAGCTAGTGGACGGGCTTGGGGCTGTGGTTGTTTGCCGAGGGGCAATACCCCAACTAGTTGTCTAACGTGGTTTTGGTAAGGAAAACTAATGGGAAATGGCGGATCTGTATTGACTTCACAAACCTTAATCGAGCCTGCCCGAAGGATAGTTTTCCATTGCCGAGGATAGACCACCTCATCGATGCCACTACAGGATATGAACTACTCAGCTTCATGGATACCTTCTCTGGGTACAATTGGATCCAAATGCACCTCGATGATGAGGAGAATACCTCGTTCATCACTAAGCACGGCACATACTGCTACAATGTTGTTCGGCCTTAAGAATGCAGGGGCCACCTACCAGTGCCTTATCAACAAGGTTTTCAAGAATCAGATGGGGAGGAACGTCGAAGCTTACATGGATGACATGGTTGTAAAGAGCCTGAAGGCCGAAGCACACACCTCGGACTTGGCCGGGACCTTTGATACTCTGCGCAAGGTCAACATGAAGCTCAACCCGAGCAAATGTGCCTTCAGAATTACCTCAGTAAAATTGTTAGGCTTCGTCGTCACTCAAAGAGGCATTGAAGCCAACCCGGACAAGGTACAAGCCATACTAGACATGGCACCCCCTCGGTCAGTAAAGGAGACCCAGAGACTCACCGGCAGGATAACCGCCCTTAACCTTTTCATGTTGAAATTGGTAGAAGTCCATACCATCGTGGTCCTGACGAATCAGCCCCTTAAGGCCATCCTCACCAAGCCAGAGACTTCGGGAGGTCTGATTAAGTGGGTGATCGAACTGTCGGAGTTTGACATCCAATACCAGCCGAGTCCCGCGATCAAAGCGCAAGCCTTGGCTGACTTCGTAGTAGAATGAACCTCAGCAGGCCCCTCGGTCGGCCTCACAAAGATGAATCAGAAGAAGCACGCCCGGTCGAGGAGCCCCTCCCCCCCTCCCCCGCGTGGAGTCTTTTTGTCGATGGTTCATCCAATGCCAAAGGGAGTGGAGTGGGCCGCATTCTCCTCACCCCCAACGGTGTCGTCATAGAGTATGCACTGAGATTTGAGTTCCCTGCATCCAACAACGAAGCCGAGTATGAAGCCCTCTTGGCAGGGTTACAACTCGCAAGAGATATCGGCTTTAAGCACATCGAAGTCCTTAATGACTCACAATTGGTGGTGAATCAAGTCAACGGTGAGTACGAGGCCAGAGAACAAAGCATGGCTAAGTACCTCGCCAAGGTTCAAGAGTTAGCCCGCCACTTCCAACGTTTCTCCCTACAAAAACTCCCACGAGCCGAGAACAGCCGAGCCGACGCCCTCTCCAAATTGTCAAGCACCTCGGACGCAACCCTCGGTTGCACTATGCGCGTAGAAAGGTTACCTCGGCCCTCCATAGAGGACATCTAAATCCTCTCCGCAGAGGCCAAACCATCTTGGATGGACCCTATCATCGACTTCCCTACTGACGGGGAGGCTACCCGACGACAAGAACGAAGCCAGAAGACTCTGACATCAGGTAGCACACTACACCCTATTGGAAGGTAAATTGTACAGAAGGTCCTTCACCTTGCCTTACCTCCGATGCCTCTGCCAGGAGGAGGGCGAGTACGTGCTCCAGGAAATTCATGAAGGCATCTGCGACAACTACCTTGGCGATCAAACCCTAGCCTAGAAAACATTAAGGCATGGGTACTTCTGGCTGACCCTTCACAAGGACGCGGCTAAGTTGGTGAGGAAATGCGACCAATGCCAGAGACATGTCAACCTCTACCATCAACCAGCCACCACCCTCTCGGCCCTCAGCAGCCCCTAGCCTTTCACCAAGTGGGGGATGGACCTCCTTGGCCCCTTCCCTTAGGCAATAAGGGGCAAGAAGTAGCTCGTCGTTGCAGTGGATTACTTCACCAAGTGGGTGGAGGCCAAACCCCAAGCTACTATCATAGCACAGACAATTCAGAACTTCGTTTGGAAGAACATTATTCGTTGCTTCGGCCTCCCCCACATGCTGGTCACGAATAACGGAAAACAGTTTGATGACGCTAAATTCCGAGAATGGTGCACCTCTCTCAGAATCAGACAACAGTACACCTCGGTGGGATACCCCCAGATGAATAGCTTGGCTGAGGTTACGAACAGAACCATCCTGAATGGACTAAAGACCAGGTTGGAAAGAGATAAAGGCATGTGGGCCATTGAACTACACAACGTCCTTTGGGCGTACAAAACCACACTTCGGACAGCCACGAGAGAGACCCCTTTCGGCCTAACCTATGGTATGAAAGCAGTGATCCCAACAGAAATCAGCCAACCAACGCTTCGGATCGAAGGGTATATTGAGGTTGAGAATGACGAGGCACTCAGAATGAACTTAGACCTACTAGAAGAAGCCCAGAAACAAGCACAAATTAGGACGACCACCTATCAGCAGTGAGTGACCCGCTACTATAACTCTAGGGTGAAAGAAAGGCACTACAAAGAGGGAGACCTTGTCCTCAGGAAGGTCATGGTCTCCAAACCTAGAGTGGGAAAGCTAGGTCTCAACTAGGAAGGCTCCTACTGGATTAAGCAAGCTCTCGGACTCGGCACATTTCAGTTGGAAAATTTAGATGGAAAACCCATCGCTCGGATACGGAACTCAGAAAACCTCTGGATGTACTATAGATGAATGTAATTTTTTGATGAAGTAATGAATGAATGAAGCAAAGTTCCTCTTCAACTCGGATGATCGAATGAATGAGTCCTAAGTCCAAAAAGACCTATAGCCTCGGGACCTGTCGACGCGGGAAGCCCTCTTCCAAAGGATGAACCCTCGGCTACTCGCACTTAGTGCAAAGAAAATAGCGAGACAGAGCCCTTGACTTCGCCAGTGGGACACTTCGGCCTGCCCCAAGAAAACACTTGGTAAGAATGAGTCAGGGGAACTGCACCCCGATGGTGCTGCTCCACCTTAGATCTTCGTCTACCCAAGTATCTTGGCGGCATACCTTGGCCCTAGACCTCGGCCATGGTGCCAGGTCCCTTCGGCCTTGCCTAAGTTAACATAAGGGATTTGGGAGCCAGGTGAGCCCCACTTCGGACGTGTGACTCTGCCTCGGCTTCCAATGTCCCAATTACTTGAGGCGAGCATGCAAATAAATGAGTACTACGAATGAATCATGTGTGCCTTATGTATCGTGGTCTTGATTGTTTGGAGGGGCAAGGACCTCTCATAAAAAAAAAGAGAAAGAGGAAGAAGAAGAGAAAGAAAGGGGAAGAGACAACATGCACAAAGCACAATAGATACAAAAAATGGTTTCATTCATTACTCAGTTTCGGTCTTGTATAGCCTTTACAAAACGTTTTGTATTGCCTTCACAAAAAGAAAAAGAAGAAAACCAAACAGCAAAGTATTACAACAATTGAACAAAAAAAAGGGAAATCTACGCCTGCGCCTCATCGTTGGCCGGAGGGGGAATGGAGTCTTCGGCCGGTTGAGCCTCGGCGGGAGCATCGGGGATCACTTGTATCCCCTTGACGTCAAAATCTGGCAGCACCAGTAGGAGTGTCTTCTTGATATCTTCAATACCGTCGAGGTAGGACGATGAAGCATACTCCACTAGCGCATCCAGGTAGTTGGAGGGCTTCTTGTACACCTCCACCACCTCGGTCGCTGCCTTCTTTGATTATTCTACCGAAGCTAGGGCTTCGGCAGCTTTCGCCTCTACCTTGGCTGCCCGTCTCTCCGCTTTCGTGACGATGCTTTCCAGCCGAACTTGCTCCATCTGCTCGTTGGAGAGCCCTTGTTGCGCCTCCTTCAGCTGGGCCTCGAGGCGCTCCTAAACCGATTGCTCATCCAGGAGTGCCTTTCGGAATTTTTGGTACTTGTCATTAGCAGCGATAGCTGCCTTTTGGAGCTTCTCCTCGGCGGACTTCTTCTCCTTCTCTGCCTTGTTAATGTGAGACATGGCTAGTCTTTTTCAATCCCCCAAACCGATGAAGTGCAAACAGGCCCGCAACAAAACCAGTTAGCAAACAAAAGGGTATAGGGAGAGAAGAAAACACGAAGCCGAAGAACATTTTACCTTAGCCAAGTGATACAGGCCTTTGTCGTAAATCGCCTTGGGGTTGCTCTATAGTAGACGATAGCGATCCCTCGGTAGGATGACCCTACTCACCAGCTCCTGGCTGACCCCCTCGTCTTGAATGGAGTCCCCCTCTTGGAGCTACCATTGTGGGCTGAAGATCTTCCCGGCCCCCTCGGCTCTCTCGGGGCTGATGAAGGCCCGGATGGGCGCTCCCCGGGTGTGGACCTCCGCACCACCTACTCAGCATGCCTATCAGTGTTGGCCACCTTCTGCGGCGGGTCCTCCCTCGACGTGTCTACTACGGGCCTCTTCTTTGGCACCTCGGTCCCGGTGGTGGGCTTCTTCAGCGCCTCCATAAGCTTTTTGGCCTCCTCTGAGGGCCTCTTCACCCCACCAGCGACTTCCTGGGGTGCCACCACCAGTTGCTTCCCCTTGGTGGGGACTTGCAGATTTCCCCCCTTCGCCAAAGTAGGGGCAGATTCATTGCCAGACCCCTTCGGCGTTTGCCCTCTGGCTTTCTTCTCGGCCTGCTTCGCCCGAGCCTTCTCCAAAAAACGCTACTTGGCATCCATTGACACTTCTACGAAACAACAAAGGAAAACAGATACTACATTAAAGTGAAAAAGAAAAGAACGTGGAAGACGCACTAACCACGGAACCTATCCTACCGAGGGGGGTTAGACTAATCGAAGCAAGGACTAGGGGGACCTCCTCCTCCACCAATGGCTATGCCTGGAATGTCCCCATCACAAGCAGGTGAGCTACAGTTGCAGCCTCTTCGTCTCGGAGTTGTGGGGGACATCTCTTAACAATGATGCAGGCCTCCCCCTAGTCGGACCTGAACTGCCAACTCTCGGGGCAAGAGACATAAAATAACTTATCCTTCCACCTGTGGACGGATGAGGGATTATGCACAGGCTTCCCCCTTCTTAGGTGGAAGTAATACATGTTGGCCTCGGAAGCGTGCTTTCTCGGCGTGAACATGGTACGAAACAGCCTCAGCATCAACTCCACGCCCCTAAGCTGAGCCCACACCACCATCGCCACGATGGTCCTAATGGTGTTGGGTACGAGCTGGCTGATAGTGATGTCGTACCACTCCAACAACTCGAAGATTAAGGAAGGGAGGGGAAACCTAAGGCCAAACTCCAAAATATGCTAGTAGACACAGATTTCCCCCTCCTCGGGGCTCCACAGCCGATCGCCCACATCGAGGACCCTCAAGTCATAAGACTGGGTTATGTGGAACCTCCTCGCCAAGGATTTGACCTGGCACATGTCCAAGGAGCTATCAAACTCCGAACGCAAGACACCAGCATCAGCCACCCTTCGAGCAGCACTCCCTCCCACTGGTTTGGTGACGACTTCTACAACATCATCCTTGGAGAGAGGAGATCCCTCGGGCTCCCTCGGTGACGCCGAGGCGACACTTTCATAGGGAGAGTCATTCCCCTGGTGACTACCCTCGGTACCCCCTGAGGTTAACCTTTCCTTGATGACAACCACCTCCCGACGAAGGGGCACTATAGCTAAGGAACCCAGGGAAGACAGGGGAGAGAGGGTTGCAGGAGAGCTCCCTCCCGAGATGTTCGGGAGTTCATGGCATTCAAGGCCGGACTTGGAAAACAACATATTTGATTACCTAAGAGAGGGTGAAATGTCCCGAAGAGAGGAAGAAATAAGAAAGTCCTGGAGAATTGAGAGTTGGGGAGCTGCGTTCACTTGAGAGCAAGGGCGTCTAAGTTCAAATAAAGGAGAAAGTCACTGTCAGGGTCCCTATTTAAAAGAAAATGGACGGCCTGAACCTCTCTGAATCCGACAGATAAGACAAATCCACTCCCACCGTCCAACTATGATGTGCCACTCGACGCTCGGCCTCGGAAGACGGAATGACACCCAAAGCAACGGTTTAGATCGATGCGAATCCAACGGATGCAGGAGCCCTCCATTTTGCGAACCAGTTCCACCGCACCTCCTAGTGCATGCCCTCGGAAGGCGAAACGGCGCAGGGTGGACCACGAAAATCGCCTGTGACAGCCCGTTGAGCGAATCGCAGGGCCTGCTCATCGCGAACCACTGGGCAGACCGTTTAACCCGGTGAACGCACGACTACTGGAATAATCGTCCCCTACACGGTAGCCCCCTAACGTGGTCTGCCCATGCATGATACCAAACACCTCCACAAAACCAAGGCATCCACACCACACACATTTCCGAATCAAAGAGGGACGACGCACACAGCGAAAACGATGCCACTGCAGGACACCCCTCGGCTGATGAATCCGAAGGTATAACGACCACTACTCCCAACGACCGAAGCCGATGCCTTACCTCGACTGCTACCCTCGTTGCCAGCCAAAGCCAAGGCCTCGCCTCGGCCTCGGGAGTGGGGGGAAAATGATGTGGGTTAGCTTGGCCCAGCCCATCGCAGGCTAGGGGGCCCAACCCACTAACGTTTGATAGCGTCAACTACAGTAGGAGGGAGCCTTGCTGCCTTCTTACGAAGCCAACCGCATGACGATCAGACATACCCACCAGGGCTTGCCGCTTGACCTCGTACGACACTCATCCGGGGTGTTCATCTTCACCTACCTCCAGCACACTCAAGTATAAATAAGAGGTAACTCCCCCTTAAAGGAGATCTAGAACAAAAAATCCTAAACACAGCTTACTCATTTACTCCCTGCACCTACCTTGCTTCCTTAACATTTAATCTGGGAGATCTGGTGCATCTGAGGACTATCACCAAGGCCTCGCCTGCACCCTCTCCTACTTTACACCTCATACTAAATTGAGCATCAGAGCCTCTACCTTGGGTACCCGCCTGAGGCCTTTGACATTCCCTGTCTTGTAATACATCTGGTCAACAGGAACCTCACCTCGGCCTACACTCCTCGACTACCACGGTCTTCGGAAGGAATACCTCACATCGGCACGAAGTCCTCGGCTTCGGCTCACCTTTTCCGAGTCATCGAAGTCCTCGACAATGGAGAGTGAATTTACCTATATATATAGGCACCCTCAGTGAGGGCACCGTTCGCGCAATTGGAGGATGTGCCACACGTCCTCCAATTCATGTAAACGGTTGAAGCATGCGAAGGATGCTTCACGCCGTTAGTAAAGTGAAACTCATCCTCCACCTCTAGCATCTCATTCTCTCTTTCTTTCTCTCTCTCTTGTCTTCCCCTCCCTTTTCGTCTTATTCTATTCTCTGTTTTGTCCACTGCCGAGATCTGGAACACTCCCCTGTTGAAGAAGAAGCACAGCAGCGGCAGACCGGCAACAATACTTCGATCGGCTTTTATCCCTCTTAGGAGGCGGTGGGACAAGCAGTAAACCCAGGCAAGCACTGAGGGTGCCTGGACTGAAGCCGAACTCATCAGGTATATCCAATGGCCGAATAGGAGTAGGAAAGTCGCGATAATCCAGTAGCAAGGCAAAGTAAGACCGAACGCTCCCATTAGCCAAGACTATTGCTCGCCACTCGAGCATGTGAAGCCCATAAGCTGGCGGGGGAGGACCGATGGCAGCGGGGTCCGAGAACGATAATGGAGCTCTGGTGGCAGGCCCCGCCGACGGAAAGGGACCTAGTCCAGATGGATGGATATGATCGAGAGGGAACTTAGACGAGCCTGGTATGGCGTCCTCCTTAGTAACTGATGAGGGTTTTGCTGATTTGGTATTGCCGGCGGCACCAGGATTAAGGTCAGAGTTAGTAGTATTGCCAGATTCCCACCTGGATTTCCGGTTAGACGAGGATGAAGATGACTTGTGGGAGGAACCCTTGGGGTTATTTCCCGTCATCTTCTGGTTGACGGGGCACGTGGTAGGGGAATTGGCTCTGGCTGTGCGTTCTGCAGTACTCCGCCGCCCATACATGACTTTTGGCAGTTGATCAGAGCATACAAAGCACCATCCAATTTCTCCATCTCACTGCAGCCATCCTCTTCTTCCCTTTCGCATGCTATGCGCTTTGGTTGCATCGATTTTGAAACCAAAGACCAACCACTGGGCTTTGATTGTGCCTTTGGCCCTGATACAAACGACAATACAGACTGGAACACCGAGACAGTGATCGCTTCTACTTCCTTCAGCACGTTAACAATGGCCACAAGGTCAAGATCTTTGCTAATGAAGAGAGCAAAGGAGGTGTGCTTCTCCATCTTCTTCAAATCTGCTAGACATTTGTGGATGGTTTTATTAATCTTCTTCCTGAATGTCATGTAAGCACCAACTTGGGTTGCCAAACCAGACTCTCCGCTTCGTTTCCTCCGGAGAGATGATTCAAGTTGTTGCAGAGATTCTTTGAGCTGTGACAAAACATCCCTAGTGGTGCCACAGATGTCCAACAACCTGAGAGATCCGTCCAACACCTCGTCTGCCCATTTGGGGTGGGAGAGAGCTTGGTGATGATTGTTTGTCGCCGGCGGTGATGGTTGTGCAATCGCCGCAGCCGGGTGGATGACTACATACAAAACCATTAGGGTTAGTTTTGATGGAAGAAAAGAGGTGCAAAGAAGAAGAGATGCAAAGAAAACAACACCTGAGGTTGATTCCGCCGCTGGTGATGATTGTTTGTCGCCGGCGGTGATAGTTGTGCAATCGCCGCCACCGGTCAGATTGGGAAAGAGAGTGAGGTTCGTGGAGAGGAGAGGAGCAAAACTCATGTTTTACTTACCTAGCCTCACACACTTCAGCCCCTCTCGATTCGGAGGACATGTGGTGCATCCTTTGGATGTGCGAACATTTCTAGACATGACATTTTTTGAGAAGTTACTATTAAAGTCTATAGTCCACTACCACCATTCAAACAAGTGGCATTCTCATTTTTTGGAAAGCTAAACACGTGGCAATTTATGAGAAATTCTTGCTAAAGCCCACAACCCATTACTAGGCTACAACCCCCCATCATTTAAACACGTGGCCTTTTCATTTTTCTGGAAAGCTAGACACGTGGCGTTTTTTGAGAAGTTGCTACTAAAGCCTACAGCCCACTACCATCACTCAGACACATGGCATCCTATTAGTTCAAGAAATATGATTCAAAGAATGAGTAGTTTTACTTTTAAACATTCTTAATAGAAAGTTATTTAATAGCTTAACACATGTTTATCCATAATCTTTTAAATATAAATGGTGGGATCCATTAAAAGATTATCATAAACCCACATTTGTTTTTAAATGATTTTTTTTTCTGAAAAGAAAATACTTTATTAATTACAAACTTCATTTAACTTTTAGGAAGCAACCTAATTTAACTTTTAAATAACTCAAAATAGATTTATTAGATAAATAGTAAATTCCAAATAAAGTGGGTTATTGTTTACGAATAAGATCTCATTTAATATCTTAAATCAAATTAAAAAAACATAAATTAATAATGAGTTTCAAATAAAATAGGTCAGAATAGATTGTTAATTACAAAGATGCAAGACCCATATTATTTTTTTTAATTTAATTTATGATAACTAAATAGTAAACTTCAAATTAAATTATACACACATTTAGTTGCCTTGTACTTAGTACGGAGTCATTCTCTAGTTATCATTATTGAAAAACAAGTTTTTAAAGGATATCTTTCATTATTTTTAAGAGGGAGAGTAAACAAATAATAGGTTCCATGGGTAGACCTTGAAACCGACCCTGAAACCACCAAGGCCAAAAATTACCCTAGGACCGATCTTCCTAGAGTAGGTTCCGGTTCCAAAAACTTATAAGGGTCGGTTCCAGGTTTTGCCATAAAACAAAACTGAACTGGCCCATGCTCACCCCTAATGTCAATGGACAAATGTTTTGAACTCCATTTGGGCAAATACAAAATATTCTATATTTGGTTGGCCCAAACCATCTGTTGTTGGCGGTGAGAATTTCATTTGCAAATTTTTCATCAGCCTTTTAGACAAATGAGTGCAAATGGGACAAAAAGTGCAAGTCTTACATAGGAGTGATCATGGGCTGGGCTGGGCTGGGCTTAGCATCAATAATAAGGCTTTAAGCTAGGCTCGTGCCTACACCCTAGGCCTAGATAATAAGCACAAGCTTGGCTTTAGGCCTATGACTTTAAATAATAAAAAATTAATAATTTATATTTTTTAATGTACTAACATGTAAATGTAATACAAAAAAAAAAAAAAAACACAAGTAAAAGTTAAATTGGGCTTTCTAGGCTTTAGGCATGGTCTTACTTTAATTGCTAGGCTTGATTTGGCGTGAGTTACCTACCTTTTATGGATGATCATTCCCATTCTTGATCAATGTGGGACTTAGAAGTTTGGAACAACACTAGAGGTGTCAATTAGACGGATTTAGTCCAATCTGATCCAGTCCAATGTGAGTTCACTTACAAATGGACTAGACCTAACCTAGCCCAAATCTAATACAAACCAAATCCAATTCGAACCGAATGAAATATAAAAAATTATATAAAATCACTTTTGGCATTGAAAAAACACTTTTGTAAAAGTACTTTGATAAAAGTATTTACATAAAAGTGCTTTTACAAAAGCACTTTATTGAAAGTACTTCGTAAAAGTGCTTTTGTAAAAGCACTTTTAGAAAAGTACTTCCATAGACTTTTATAAAAGTACTTTTGTAGAAGTGCTTTTGTAAAAGTACTTTTGTAAAAGTGCTTTTGTAAAGTACTTTTAAGTGCTTTTGTAAAAGTACCTTTATAAAAACTTTCGTAAAAGTGCTTTCATAAAATTTCTTTTGTAAAAATGCTTTCGTAAAAGTACTTTCATAAAAGTGATTTTATGTTTGCTTCAGTTTTGATTAATTTCAAATTGAAAGGTTTTGGCCTCATGATCGAATTATTGAAAATTTGGTTTAGATCCAATTCAAACCAATAAGAATATGAACCAATTTATTTTGAATTGGCACAAACCAATAATTATAATGGACCATCCAAGTCCGATTTGATAAGGTTTGGTCGAATTTGATCCAAACCAAAACCGATAAATTAACACCCCTAAACAGCACTAAATAGTTAGTGCAATCATTGAGTGTTTGCCTTCTTTTAATATAAGGCCTTACTTATGAGGACAATTTTCATAATTGAATTGACTAAAGTGTTGACATATGTATTGATACAATTCAATTCATAAATATTTATTTATATGTTAAAATAAAACTTGAAACTTTTATATTTTATATAAAATAAAATATATTTGTGTATATAATATATAAAATATAATACACATTATAATACATAAAATATGTATATTATATATTTAAAAGCATATACTGTATTATATTAGGGGCCAGACCAGGCCGAGCCAAAGCTTAGCTTGGAATTTTCTTGGTTTGATGCGGGCCTGGGCCCGGGCTGGGCATGCACAAAAAAACCTGGGCCCAGGCTTGAAAATTTGCAAGCTGGGCCATGTTGGGTTTCTGGGCCAGGCCAAGAATGATTACCCCTAACACAAGGGGTAAAAGTGCAAATCATGGTAACAAACAAATCGATGCAAAACTGAATTAGGTGCAAATTTTTATCTTATTTAGATTTGCACTGCAAACAAACCTGCAACTTGGATTGATGCAGTAAGAGCCCAACCTGTTTAGGTATATATGGTTAAAACCTAATTTACATTATTGAGTTCTGATTGAATTGTTGGCCCAGACTCAGTTAGCTCCCACTAGATATTGGTCCAACAGGGTTGGGCCCGGACCCACGTTTGTATAATCAGATAGGCAATCATTCACTATTCTATCCCTATATTTTAGGTTTCAATGTAATATTAATGATTTCAGAAGTTTTCTGATAAAACCATTAAGGACTAGCATCCTTGATTATAGAGATCCGAACTTGATTCCTTTTAGTGACAAGTGAAAATCCGGCCTGAGCCCGGCCCGACCCGGCTCATAACAGGTCTAGGTCTAGGTGACAACTCTATTTCCAACCCAAGTAGCTAGTGAGCTGGTTTTTCTGACGTTTACAACTATAATTATAAAAAATACTTAATTTTTATTGAAACCGTGAGACACAGTTTGACTTGCAAAAAACCGAATACAAATTGAAATCAGGTCACATAGGACCCATTTCTACTGTCTTCTTTGCCCGAACGCTAATACGGGTCCTGTGATGACCCAAATGCTTTTTTTTTTCATTTTTTCACTTTTTTCTTTTTAATATACTTTTTTTACCTATTATATAATCGTTTTGTAATCCTTTCCAACATATTTCAATGAAAAATCAATATGTTATAAGTGACAGGTGCAAGAATATTTTGTGTTTTTTTCTTCTCGGTATGTATCGTTTTTTATTCACCAACCATTTACAATCATCACCAATATTTTTAAACGGAAAAAAAAAATCTAATGCACACCTAGAATGAGCAAGCAAACGGGAAGGAGTAAATTGACACTGAGATGTTTCTTGAATGCTGGATGCACTCTTAATGATGCTGTGGCAAGGAGAGGGCTGATTGAAATACACTGAAGAACAGGGGACGAACCCAAAAGTTTGGCACGTATGTAAGAAGATAGTTTAAAAGAACTTAGAGAAAAAAAAATGAAACAAAAGTTTGGGACGTCTGTAAAAAGTAGTTCAAAAGCATAGAACGTCTGTAAGAAGAGTGTTTTTTGTAAAGAACTTTTTTGAAGTCCGTTGTAAAGATGTGGGTAGGGGTGTTCACGGGTTGGGTTGGGTCGGTTTATTGAAATTTTTCCAACCGATCCAACTTGGTCGGGTTAGCTAAGGTGGGAACTGAAACCGACCCACTGACAGGCCAAACTGACCTGGTCGGTTTGAGTCGGGTTGGGTTGATTTGGGTCGGTTTTGGTTTTGCTCCTGTACAAAACCAAATAAAATCTGAATTAGTTGATAATTTGATATTCAAGAGTCCAAGATAAAATATATTTATTTAATAGTTTTAAATATAAAATATATTTAAATTAAAACCGAAATATATACTTAAATTTTTAAATAGATTAGGTTTTTCATAAAAAACTGAAGTTTTTTGTGCAAATATATCATCATTAACTGGATTTTTTTCAAAGTTTAAACTTAAACAAAACACAAATAAAATATATCAACTTGTAACATCCATTAAATTAAAAATAAATAAATAAATACTAACCTTTGAATGACTGAAGTTGAGACTTTGAGTCTTTGAGAATGAGACTTGAGCAGTTGAGCTTGAGGGGGGCAGACCAACCAAGTTAGAGAATAGACGATTTTAAGAGAAGACAAAAGTGGTCAATAAAATAAAAAATTAGAAACCTTCTAAATTCTAATCTAGGTAAAAAACTAAAAAAGAACACCTAATTGAATTCTAATTGTAATTGCCTAATGAGCTTTCTAGAGTTCTAGTTTTAGTAGAAGTCTAAAAGTAGAAGACTAGTAGGAATTAGGAAACTACTCAAACTAGGAAGTAGGAACTACCAAACTAGTAGAATACTAGTTCGGTTCGGGTCGGGTTGGTTTTGGTTTTCATGCAAGAAAACCGAAACCGACCCGAGATTTCGGTTTATGTATGTGCCCAACCCGAAACCAACCGGTACGGATGAAAACCCGGCCGACTCGGGTTGGGTCGATCCGGGTTGGTCGGTTTGGTCGGGTTGGGCATTCTTATGAACAGCCCTAGATGTGGTAGGAGATGCATCGAAGTGCTTCATGTCCTATTATAATATTATAATAGGGTGGTTACATTGGCAAGTCCATTAACTCTTATATGATGGTGCATGTATTGGAGTTGGCTCTAACCCAACACCCCACTCACATGGTGTTGGTTAGCAAAGTGGGTTGAGGTGGTAGTCTTAATCCTTGGCTATAAATAATATTGCCTCAGAAGAAAAATGATCATTTTCAACAATCACATTGCAAGAAGTTCTCAAAGCAACCATTAACTCTAACAACTTCAAAATCAAGAAGAAATAAGGGAAAAACTTCTTAGTTCTCTACAACACACTTTAATTGAAGTTTTTCCAAGAAGATCAAGCCACCAAAAAAGGTCCATTCTTAGAGAAGTATATCAGCCAATGGCCATCATCTTCACCAAATTTGATCATTAATCAGAGGTTGTTCACGTTATCGAGCATAAATCAAAGAGAATTCATTCCTTTGTATTTTTTTTTTATTATAAATTTATTTTTTGTAATATGTCTCCATATTTTGTATTAATTAAAATACCCGAAATTCGTGTCAACAATTTAACAATGATTTAAACGTACTAGAGTGCAACGTAACTTCATTTGAACTTATATTTATTAGAATTGACTTACTTTTATCTATCAATTGGTTAGAAAATTGATTCCAAGAAATTGGTTGTAAACGTGATTATATTTCTGAGAAATAAGAATTAAATGACTGTGCTAGACAACACTAGTGATTCTCAACATAAAAATTCTTAGAATACATTATTTTATAAAAGGATTCTGAAAATGAGAATCCTTAGAATTAATGCCAAACGGGGCCTAAGATACTATAAATTATTTGCCTTCACTTCGCAACACAAATTGATTGCTAGATATTGAGTCACACATCACCTCCCTTATCCTCCTTTATAAAACTTCAGCCAAGCTTTTATAGATACTTCCAATCAGGCTAATTGATCTAAAATCCCCAACTTCCAAAATGCCTTCTTTCTCTAAGATTAGGGTAACACAGGTTGAATTAATACATTTATTAACTATAGCTGAATTATAAAAATCTTTGAACACTGCCCATAAATCTGATTTGTTCATGTCCTAACAAATTTGATAAAACAAAATGGGGGACCAATCTAGCCTAGGAGCTTTGTTTCCTTTCATGATAAAAATGGCCTCCATAATTTTTTATTGAAATCTCTCTCTAGCCAAGTTACTTTCTCTTCCTACAAAGTAAATCCTTTCCAAGTTCTCAGAAAGTGTTTCCTGTGTCGTTCTCCTTAGTCTATAACTCCTTAATTTCCTTCTAATCCACCACCTCTCTCTGTCCTACTTTCAGTTTTGAGACATGGTTTTTCCTCCCTCTTCCTAAAGTATAATTACAGAAAAAATCTAGTATTATTGTCACTTTTCAACCATTTTACTCTAAATCTCAGCCTCCAAGATATCTCCTTTCTCCTAATTCTGTTTTAGAGCCTTTCTTTTCCTTTTGCCTCCACCATCCAAAATCCCTTCTTGCTCTTTTTGGTCTAGCTCATTCAAATTTCAAATTAGTTTATATTTTTCTCCTACAAAATAAGCTTTGGATTCCTTTATTTTTTAAAGTATTTGAGCTTGTGCAAAAACTAAAATCCAACCCAAACTTCTACTCTTTATTCCTTCCACCAAGTAGCCACTTTTTGTTGAAAATCCTTGTACAAGGCCCATACTTTCTCTAATCTGAAAAGGGGTTTTCCTCTTCTTAATACCTTGTTTTGCAAAACAACCGACTAATGGTTTGAAGTGCATCCATCGTAGATTAATTTCTTGAATTAAATTGGGAAAATGTTCCTCCCAGTTAGGTCATCAGAAATTCGTTAAGCCTACAATTTATCACATTTTCTTGGATGCTAGACCAAGTTTAATTTCCATTACAAAGAGGAAGATCTCAAAGACCGTGTTTCACAATAAAGTCTGAAAAATCTCTCAATCTCTTGGTTAGATGCCTACTATTAAAGATCTCCTGACAGATTTTCATGACATTGAAAGTTCAATTCTTCCCATAGCCTTCCCCTCTCAAACATACACTAAACTCCAAACTTTACTCTTGTAAAGGGGCAGCCACCGGTTTTGGATTGGACCTCGTTCAGTCCAAAATCAATTTGGACGGATTGGACGGATCAACAAGACATATTGGATTGGACCTGGTCTGTCTGTAACAAATTTATATTAGATTGGGTTGGATTAAGTCAATATTTGGTCCATTGATATAAAATAAGAATATATGTGTCAATAGACCGGGTTTGGATTGAAACCAATCTAAATCAAAATGAATTTGAACAGATTGGATGGTCCAGACATTGAATTGGACCGGTCCAAATTGGTCTAAAACATTCATTGGATTGAATTGGACCTGATTCATTTATAATGGACTCATATTGGACTGGATCAGATTGGACCAAATCCAGTCCAATTGACACCCCTATATATATATGTTGGAAACCTTGCCCCTTTGAAAACTTATACAAGGAATTATTAGCTCATAATTACTCAAGAAATGTCTCATGATTCTATGTTGCCGAAACTATCAAAGTCCCAAAATGTTCACCTGTTGAATGCAATTTAAGCTTAGTTTGGAAAGAGTACAAAACTAGCACTTTAACGGTGTCAAGTTGGTCTTGGGTTTGAAGCTCTCACATGCTGTGATTGAAAGAGATGCTCCTAATATCATTAAATTTTTATTGGAAGAACTCCCTAATCCTCCATGACCAATCAAGAATGTTATCACTGATTGCAGTTTACTCATGCAAAATTGCAAATGTTGTCCCACTGTTCAGCTTGTTTTGTTCCAAGATTAGGTAACAATGTGGCACAACAAAATATGATCAAAGAGTAAATCACATCTATACTCAGTCTACTATTGTAGAACTACCATCGCCCTCTCATTTCTTGATAATAAAGAGGACTGATTTGAGTGCATTATATGTTTGATAACTCAATACATCCTAGGAGGACAAAACAAAAGGACTGACCCCTATTTATAATGGCATAAATGAATAAATATTAGGGGTATCTTTACCTTTCAAGACATGTACTTCTTGATAAATAATTAAGGAAAATTTATAGGGAGGTATCACAATGGAGTACTCCATAGTTTTAAAAAGCGACCCAAAAATAAAATTATTCTGGCCATCGGTTTTTGGGTCAATGGATTGATCGTATGATTCGAACGGGTGTTCTGTTCTAATAATAAAAATTAAAAAATAATTAAAAATAAAAAATGGCCAAAAACCATTGAACGGGTCGACGGTTCGACCGCCCAGGTCAATTGATCGCTGATCAACTGAACAATTTTTGCCCAGGGATTAGATTTGGGGTAAAACGGAACTAGTTGCCTGAACAGCTCCCAGGTCGAATGATCCGACTGTCTGAATCAGCAATGGTTCAAAAACCATGGACACTATACTTTCAGAAATCAACACTAAGTCCAATTGTGGGCTTTCTATCAATTATCTAGAGCACTTGATGTTATGTGCACTTGGAAACATTTAAAAACCCCATGACTGCATTTCGCATGTTTCATGAGACTGTTTTGCCCGTCTCTAAAACCCTAGCTTTTAACCCTTTCTTTCCCATTTTCTTTCTCAAAATTGAATATAAAGGGAATTGAAGTAACACAACGATCTATGCATTAATCATATACTTTTTTTTTGTTATTTTGCAATTTTATTTTTTTAACTATTCAAACTATGAATGAACATTTTTGTAATTTTACCATTCACCATTTATCTATCTATCTATCTATCTATCTATCTATATATATATATATATATATATATATATATATATATATATATATATATATATATATATATATATATAACTCCGATCGATAAAATATATACCAAATCCCATTCCATTTAGAGGTACAATTTGGGCGGGTTAGATTGGGTTTCAAAGCCAACCTAGCTGCAACCCAAGAACATCGGATTTGTCCCAGCCCAGCCCAAGTCTTGGTAGCCCAAGCTCCACATAATTTGAGCTGAGGTTGGGCCATGGCAGGCTTAGACGGGGCCTTTCATGTTTTAAGGCCTTCCTTCTTGCTCATGTTTTTAAGTTTTATTTTGGGTTTATAACTGAACCTATAATATAATGTAAGAAAAATACATACAACATAAATTGTAAATTGGAATATAAATATACATGAGGTCAATATATCTTAAAAGGTGGGTCAGGAATTAAGTTAGGTTAGGCTGGGCTCAGTCAATGTTTAGTTTATCCAAGGCCTCAATTTAATCCCAACTAGACCTGTTCATGGCCAGGCTAGGCCGGGTTTGTATTGGGCTTTCACTAGTTATTAATAAAATTTGATAAAGCCTGAGCCCGGCCGGACCATTGGGCCTGTAATTGGGACTCGAGCCTGGCCTTTATAAAAGCCCAAAGCCCGCCCTATTGTTCCCAAATTGCAACTGTTTTTATCTACATTGCTCCCAAATTTTCTGAAGTTTTGATTAGATCTAAAAGATTTTTGAAGTTTTGTTTAAGACCAATGGTCTGGTGGACTTGGACTGTTTGGGTGGAGGAGGTGGAAGGGTAACAAGTGAGTGTGGCCGAGTGAGAACATGGAAGTTTGAAGGTTGAAGAAAGAAAGTGTGAAGAGCGATTCGAAAGAGAGAGAAAAAGGCCAAAAGACAGAAAAGTTGGGTTAGGGTTTTGGGTTAATAATAAAAATATTTAATATATATAAAATATATTATATAATATATACAAATGTTCATATATTTTTTATTATATAAAATAAAGTCAGGCCAGTCTCGGGCTCGGGCTGGACTTTTATGATAAATCTCGAGCCTAGCCCAAAAAAGAGTGGGCTTAGTGTTTTGGTCCCGACTTCAGGCCCGCAGACCTAAGAGTATGTCCAAGTTCGGACCAGGCGGGGCTAGGCCATCGGGTTACCCGGCCCATGAACAAGTCTAATCCCAACCCATATTGTGATCAAGCCAAAGCCTTCATACCCAAGTGTAAACAAGAGGGTAAGAAACCAAATCAAAGATTTTTTTCCTTTTCTTTTTTACCTTTTTTGATGCAAAAAATCAAGACTGATAAATGTTGGTTAATGGCAGAGATAATATTATTTCTATCATATGAAAACTCTGACAGACACGTTACTCAGGTGGCTCAAATCCATGCCACTTCCACAAATCAGGTTTATGGCCTAATTTCTTACATATCACTTAGATGAACGAGATTAATCCATTGTTCTAGGTGACCATTTTGATACAAATGACTTTTGGATTAAACTGGTACATCATTTGAATAGTAGGTTAATTAAACTCTTAGTATAACTTGGATGATTGACATTAGTCCATTGATCTCAAGGGACCACATTAATGGTTTATCCATTATCCCTATCCATCCGAGCAATGTACCAAGACTACAACTAATCTTGCCCACTTATTAATGGTATTCAATATCCAAATCCAACCAATTTCTATAATACTAGCAAGGACCACCATTGAGGGTAATACCTGATGGGCTAATCTTGCATCTTCCCACAGTCCCTGGGTGTTACAAGGTGGCTTGGCCCAATGACCACTTAGGGTAAGTGTTGGGCCCATAGAGCCCACGTGATGGGTTTTAGGGGGTGCACTGTCCATAACAGTGTATTCAGCCAGGCCTTGTAACAAAGGCTGGGCTGAACCCATGTGACTAATGTGTACATCAATGTTTGGGACCCACGCCATACAAGGAAGCCCAACTGGGCAGCAGTTTGGAAGGCTAAGTGAGCACATAACCTTATTGGGCCTAAAGCCCATTTCGAACTGAGCTGATTTGATCAGTTAAATAAGAGGCGAATTCTGAGATTAGATTAACAGATAGGATTGGGTCATAACCCTATCCACTCAGAGAGTCCAGATCTGAATCACATTCAGATCTGGAAACCTCCTAATAGGATTAGGAGGAGGCTGATCTAATCTGCAGATAAGAGAAGGGTTTACCCTTATCAGTTAGAGGGAATTCTGATCCAAATATGATTTGGATCAGCAACTCCTAATGGGATTAGGAGTTGATCCCTTTAAGCTTATAAAAGGAAGAGGGGGCAGCAGCCTTTAGATGAGATATATTCACATCCTCTTCAGAACTGAAATCACAGAAGAAAGAATCTTGCCGCCTCCTTCCTGCCGCCACCTCACCTGTCAGTTCGATATCCAGTTAGGTGGGAGAAATCAAGATTGGATCTTGATATCAGTTTCTTGTGAAGGGACTGATAGGAAACTATGCTCACGTGTCGTCCTGCTGATTCTTGCGAAGGATCAGGTTCTTGGGAAGAACACTGCTGACTCTGCTCCATCCTACACTGCACCATCTTCAGTGGGAACAGTTTTTTTGTTCCTTTCTTGGGCGTGAACACCTCCATTGGGAGATACTATTTCTCTGTATCAAGTATATCCCTCTTCTGTTATTTCTGTTCAGATTTGGTTCGATTCTTGGTTCAAGATTGATCATTGAAAAATATGATTTTTCTAAAATAGGAAATTCGATTCCCAATAGGATGGAGATAAATTTTTGAAATTCGCCTAATCTATTCCACAAGATTTGGGCGTCCATACAATGGATATCTCATCCCTTCACTAAAGGAGGGAGTCCAACAAATCAAACTATCACTCATCTCATAGTACTCTACCACCCAAGCTAGTTTATTATCTGCCATGTTAAAAAGAGAGGGGAATCTATATTTTAAGGAAAAATTACCACACCAAGAATACAACTAAAATCTCACCTTCCTTCCATCAATCAGCCCCTCTTTAAAACTGTTATAGACTTTTGAAATGCCTTTCCACAAGCTGTAACCATAGGATGAAAGGGACATTTCTACCTCCCAACCATTGCTACAAAAACCATATTTCTTAGCAATGACCTTCCTCAACCCATAGGTTGTTTGGAGCCATTGCAAATCTCTAAAGCCATCTACCTAGAGGGCTTTATTAAACAATCTAAACTTCCTTATTCCCAGCTCTCCAACCGCTACCAAATGAAATTTGGAAGAATCCTTCCAACCACTACCCAAAATGTCTCTCATATTCTTTTATATCTAGAAGATTTGTAAGCATGCTTTTGATTAAAGTTACCTTCCACCCTTAGACAGGGCCCATAAGGCTTTGGAAAGTGCACTTATCCCCAAGGGGTAAATCCAAGTACATAGAAGGGAAGCTCCTTGCTTTATAGCCTAGAAGCCCTGCTAACTCAGCCACATTCTCTACTTCCCTGACTATGGTTAATTCACTATTCACCAAATCCACTTTTAATCTAGACACCACCTTAAACCAATACAATAAGAATTTTAAATTAGTTACCTGAACTAACAAGGCATCACAGAAAAATAGCATGTCATCTGCAAATTAAAGATGAATTTCTATTCAATTATTTCTGACATTAAAACCTTCCACACGCCCTACTTCAGTTGCCATCGCTACCAACCTGTTTAAACCTTCCATTACAACAAGAAAGAGCCACAAAGATAGTGGATCACCTTGTCATAATCCCCTGGAACTCTTGAAATTCCTGAGTAGTGCTATTAATTAGGACAAAAAACCTTGGAGTAGTCATGAAAAACTTCATCCAGTTTCTCCACTTGATTCCAAAATGCATTCTAGTCATAATATAATCTAGAAATGCCTAATTTATATGGTTGTAGACCTTTTCCAAGTCGATTTTGCACACCAAACCCTTTCTGTCACTTCTCTTTCATGAATCAATTAACTCATTAGCGATCAACACTCCATCCTGAATGTGTTTGTTATGCATAAAATGTTATGGGCTCAGGCGTAGGATCTCGTCATGGGTCGATCCACGGGGAGAACATCTTGCTTCCCCTTGCGTCTTCCCTTCCGTGTAGACCCTATGGTGGAAAACCGAATGGGTGATTTGTCCAAGAGACCACCTGAACTCTCTTCACTCTTCTCTTGACTAGAAACTGAATACTTTATTCCCAAATCACAGCTCCTTAAATAGGAGATTACAAGAGGAGACTCCTTACTCCATTTGACTAAGCTAGGACAATCCAACTGTAAATCAAACTCCTACTTCTAACAGACTTCTAACAGAACTCAGTTCCTATCTCTAATAGATAAGTAAGAACTAGATAAGTAATAACAGAACTTGATAAGTAAGAAAAGAATTGGAACAAGTAAACTATTGGCGAACTGGCAAGGAGAGCTGACATGGCAAGATAAGCTACCGTGTGCGCCCCCCTCACTACTGCTAGTGGTGGCGGTAATTCTTCCCACGAATGCATCCAAAACATAAAAGCCCCTTGAAAAGGGGATATGCGGGAATTCATGACACACCTCAACCATAAAGATAGAGTTTTAGCCAAGATCTTCTATGCACTCTCAATTAAACTAATAGGCCAGAATTCCTTCATTTTCATAGCACCACTCTTTTTGGGGATTAAGGAAACGAAGGAGATATTCAAGCTTCTTTTGAAGGCTACAGATTGGTGAAACTCATGCAACACTCACATCAGGTCATGCTTTATGACCTCCCAGATTTTTCATAAAAGAGAATGGCAAAGCCATCGGGACTTGGAGATTTGTCCCCCTACATCTTGTTCATAGCTGTCTTCACCTCCTTCTCTGGGAAGGCTTTTTCCAACTCTATCACTTGCTGTTTAGACAAATTCTTGAAGTGGAGCCTATCCAGATTTGGTCTAACCATACACATTTCAAGCACTCTGCATCCCAACCTTCTCCCACACTTAACCATCCAATGTAATTTCTTGAGAAGTGTTTGGAAAGAGCTCATCCCAATCTGTTGATATAATGAAACTATCTAACCTTACTAGAGAGGGAGCCTATTGGTTGTTGGTCTAGGTGCACTATGCCCCACTCAAAGGTAAATCATGTTGTTCCCACCTTCGGATAAAATCCGTAAACATCAGCATTCTCCTATTTATGCCCTTGCACCCCTTCTTGTCCTCCTGCCTCAAAATAGCATTGAAATCCCCACCAACAGCCCAAGGACCATCCCATTTCCTCCTTCATTCAGTTCCTCCCAAAAAGCATCTTTTAGAGTGGCGACGACTGGCCCATATACCCCTGTCACCACCAAGGAAACATTATTCTGCAACAACAAAAGCTTTGTTGAAATTAAGAATAAACCCACTTCCTTTTCCACTAGCTTAAACCCTTTGCTATTCCAGATTAGAGCAATTCCACCTATTATTTTTTTTGTTGGCACTACCAACCAGTCACAAGGCTCTGGCCCCCACACACTTTGTATCCCATCGTGTTTCAACTTTTGAATCTTAGTTTCTTGAAGAATTAGGATGTTAGCATTTGTCCCTCAAGAAACCACCTGCCACTAATCTCCTTCTACCAGAACCAAGGCCCAGAATGTTCTATGAAATTAATTTTAAACTTTCCATCTAACTGTCTTCATGAAGCTTTATTACCTTGGCTTGCACTCCCCACATTCTCACTTAGACCCTAAGCAAGTCTTATTATCTCTTTTGACTTTCTCCTATTCTTCTTCCCCTTCTCTATCAACCATCTATTTTCTGTGGCCACAAAAAGAGCTTTGTTTCCTCCTCCTTCCCTTTAAAAGGGAGCCCTAAAAAATCTCCAAAACATAGAAATTTCGTCCACCCAATCAAATACTTCATTTTCATGTACATACCTTAGGTTCACCAACCTTGTTTGTGCAAGAACAGCTGTTGTCTCTTTGTCTGGTAGGATTACCACTAGAGGTTTTGGAGGAGTTAAGGATATTCCTTCTTTTCTATGGGTACTACTAACAGCTCCACTTCTAACACCTGTTACTTGTCTAATTTCCTAGTTTCCCCAAAACTTGTTGGAACTTCCTATGTGAAAGCCTCAATAGGCACTACAACTATCATCCCTATTTCCTCCCTCTCACCCCCGCCACAAACTACATTTGAACACTCCTCTTCGCCAGTCCATAAGCCAAGTATGGCCTCCATGTCTCCCCGTTCTCCCACTTCCATCCTCGACAGACAATTCCAAACCTTTAAATCCCACCACCACCAAAAGCACCTCTGAGCTCTTCTTCCATCTCTCCTTTGCTCATCATGGAGTAGTGGGTTAACCCTTCTTCGTCCTCTATATAACCTCTGTACTCGGTCGAAGAAGAGATCAAGTCATCAACTTGAACTAGTGTCTTGCCTTTGCCTTGGTAGCCCTTTGACCCCAATCGACAATAGAGAACTAGGCTTTTAAAGCTTATCAAGCCCGACACCATTAGGGAGCTGATAAGGCGTTGGGCCTGGGTCATAAGGCCTAGGTTCAACTCAATTCATTGATTCTTGAAATAGTTAACCACCACCATCAAAACTTTTTCAATAGACTCCTGATTTTCACCTAAGGCCCTTTACCTATTTGAATTTTGAAAAGCCTATGACATCACTTTGACCATTTTAGAACACGAAAATTTCTTCTGATCATTCGAATTGCTTGGCCCTCGATGGTCATGATTTAGTCTTCTTCCTCTGCTCCTTTCGACCAACCTCCATTCCCCACCCTAGTCTGCTTCACCGATAGCCTTACTGGCATTATTTTCTTCTTCCCTTATGGTTCTTTTCTCGCTCTTCAAGCCTTGATAGCACTTCCTAGCTAGCTCTGATTCGATTTCCACTGTCTCCTAGTAATCCTTTGGGACTTTCATCTTCTCCAGTCTCAACTCTATCCAAATTGTAACCACATGCAAGTCCTCACCTACCACTATGTTCGTTATTTGAAGAGGGTTGCCTATCTAACGCATCTTGATTTGAATGCAATCGGAAGACCAGCTAAGAAGCTCTCGGTCATCGGTCTCCAAAAAACCTCTATAGGTTTCCTAATTTCCTAGCCAACTTAGTGCTCTAAAGGCGGAGAAGTAGGCTGTAAATCTTGACCCAAATGAACCCTGGAATGTCTTTGTTTTTCATGCCTCTTTCTTAAAGAATCCTCCCCCTTTGGAAAATTGAAAACCCATCTCTTTTCATCTATCTGTCACACCCGAATCAAACTTTGTTCAAGGTCCTTGAACTAGATGGTCTCCCAACCGAAGGTCCCTACTAAGCACAACTGAAACCTTTTAGGTCCTTTAACGATGGTGCCTCCTTTCAACGGTCAAACTCGGGCCTTGCTACCTATGACTTGAAACCTTTTAGGTCCAAAATGCACTCCCCACTCTTTGTCTCCTCCCCCTACCCCGACGAGAGAAACCTCTCTGCTCTCTTCTACTAGATTCTAACTCCCTCTAGGATTGCTTCCCCTAAGGAAAACACCAAAGTCTCAGGCTCCGACCAATCACATCTACATTTCTATCAGGATTCTTGCGGATTAGTTCTTCATCACATATAGGTTTTATAGAGAGAAAGGAAATAGAGGGTGAGTTTTGGTACAACGATTGGGTTGCTCCTTTGTGACCTGGGTGACCACGGTTGATATCTTAGAAACAGACTCCCTATATATGCCAAGGTAAGGCTGTGTACATCTATCCTCCCTAGACCCCCACATTAGGCTTGAAGGAGAGGTGATGTTTGAGTATCAGTTTGGGAGAACATGATTTTCAGAATTTTTGGTCAATATTTTTCATTATTCAAATGCATAAACAAATTAGGGTCCATTGTCTTAGTTCTCAATAGGGATAAGGTCGTGGTAATTGATGAGGACAATTTTGGGCTTCAAAAAATTAAGTGTCATGTGATGTTACATGTAAGCAAAATGTTAGGCCAATTAATAGAAGGGCAGTATGTGTCACATTATAACATATTATAGGGGTCTTTAAGTAGGTTCTGAAACTTTAGGGGCACTTTAAGTAATTGTCAAATAGTTCAAGTATACTTCAACCCAAATAAAAAAGGATAAATTGTTGAAACCTCCCATTAACTTTCTAACATAGTTGCAAATAGATCCCCTCTATTAGAATCCTCTAACAAAGAAACATGAAAATGTCCAAAATACCCATGAAGTTACTTTTGATCAAAATGCTCTTTTTCCACATTTTCTCTTCATATCAACCGCTACCCCAAACCCTTCCAATATCTTTTGGAAATTGATTTATTTTTGAAATTTCACTTCACGTTAACTGATAGCTATAATTTTATAACCCTAGCAAGATCACTAGTTATCAAATAGTATAAAGATATCGTTCCCACGAGGATTTAACAAAATAAGTACTAAAACTATAGTTACCCTTAATTATTTGGACAATCGAATTTCGGATCTAGCAATTTTAACTACTGAAAATTAAATAAAAAGGAAATAAAACAAAGGCAATCAATGACTGAACTTGCAACGATCTAATTGAAAGCGTCAGAACTATTGGTCCACCTAACCATTCCAATGAACATCAATTTATTAAATTAACCAATATAATTTATTATTTTCATAATCTGAAGTTTTTCCTAATTTATTTAATATTCCCTTCCAAGATATATCAAACCTACTTCTATCAAGTAACCCTTCGATTCCTCTATTAGAGTTCTCGAGATAGAAAGTGCACTAAGTTCTATGAAAAACCTGTATCATCAGATGAATCATACATATATATTCCTATATACCATTCGATTCACACTATGAATTATTTAGTCTATTATATGAATTCCCCTTCCGATTCATTCACATAAACCAAATCAACTAAGAAGCGGCCAAGCTCCTAATTGCATTGCGCAAAATAACTCATAGACAATATGAAAATAAAAACAACTTGGTTAAATTAAATAAAAATCAATCCATGGTTGAGGTTAGGCTTTCCATAGCCCTAGCTACAAATAAACTAGTTCGTGATAAAGGAAACTAAACAAACAAGGTACAAGAAAGAACTCATGATGTCGCCCTTGAGGTTGAGATCGGTGAGCTTGTTTTTTCCTTGTCGCTGTCCAGTTCCTTGTTTGTCTCCTCCTTTTTCGCCGCCTTCCTCTATGTGTCCCTTTCTTTTGGAACTCTCTCTTTATATAATACTGGAAAGATAAGGGTTCCCTATAGATTATCTCCTATAGGATAGGATTTGAATTCTCCTAAACAACTTCCTCTTCTCAGCACAAAAATAGGAATCCAGATATGGATCGAATAGCCATCTTATCCTTCCAAAATAAAAGGAAGTTCTTGGGGTGAATCCACCTGGCAATTCGCTCATTTCTTTGTTCACCACCTCCTTCCTCTCTTCACTTCAACTTGCGCCATAGATTGAGATTTCTACCAATTGGTATTCAATTCTTCAATTCCAAGCCCATCGTACCTGCAACATTAATTTGGCTTCATTGAATATGAAATTTAAATAAAATTTATAAATTAAGCACACTTTCTGTCAAAATTAAAGGGAATTATCTACAATTAATATATACACTTTGCACTCTATCAAATTCCCCCATACTTAACATGATGCTTGTCTGCAAACATACCTTAATCCAACTTAATAATTTTTCTATTTTCTACTTCTTTCTCCTTTTTAACTCATCAAAAAACAATCTTAAATCACCATTCCTCATGAACCCAAGTCAAATCAACAATCAAGGAAAACAAGCAATTCACAGAACAAACTTTTGAGGACTAAATTAAGCACTCATTGTCTTAACAATCTCTCTTAAAATCAAAATGCAACAAGATTCAAATACCCTCTCATGGTTTTCACTCTATGCACTCAAAGTGTTTAAGGTATCATTAGACTCTCAAGTGAAAACATAGAATGTTATTACCATAAGCTTGCTTATATATCACATCTCCACCATTAAGCATGAGTTCAATGTATTAAAAGTCAAGGTGAAATGGGGCTCAGGGTTCTAGGGGTGAGTGCATTTTATGCTCCATCTCACACTTTGCTTTCGCTTCTAGTGTGAGTGCATTTTATGCTCCATCTCACACTGGTCACAGTTTTTTTTTTTTTTTGAAAATAAAAACAACTTGTTTTCTTCAGATTTCACAAGAGCACTACAACTTTCATTCTAATCCATAAACTCATTAATGTGGTCTCAACATGCATAACAAAGCAAGTTTTAGAATAATCAAACCATGTTTGACAATCACTCAATCGAAAAGTAATTACAGCAAAAATGACAGGATGCTCATTGGCTCAAATGCTCACATAAGGGTTAAATTTGTGTTGAATCTTGCCCATTTCTCTTTTAATTTGACCATTCAAAATAATGAGGTACCTATCATAGCAAAAAGTTCAATTATTCATGCTTGCATCCTATCTTGTCTATTCAACGTAAGCACATAATTCATGATAATTTGAAGTCATTCAAAAATAAGTTTCAAGGGAGCAGAAATTTCAAAAAGAAAGGTTAAAAAAAAGTGATGATTAAAGCATGCTAGAGTTAATACAAAAATTATCAAGTTCCCTCCCCCACACTTAATGTCCCCAATGTATCAAGCTCACCCATAACTTTCAGTAAAATAGGAAAATTTAAGGGGACTTCCCTGAACGACGAAGTGGGGAGGAATGTTGAAATCCTACAGATGCGAAATAGGCTGCCAAATTTTTCTCCGTAATCAGCTCGTGGAGGTGCATTCGATGTGGAAGGGATATCTCGATCTTCCTCCATACTTAACTCATCTTCAATGTCCCTATCTAGTTTGTGCTGGAAAATAGAACAAGATATCACTTTTTGTAAACCACGACCATGTTCCTAAAAAAAATCACAGCTATAAATTTTCTAATTTTTCTAACTAAAAACAATAAAATAACTGAACAAAAATAATTGAACTCAATGGGTTGCCTCCCACAAGCGCTCCTTTTAAGTCGTGAGCTTGACTTTGCTCTTTCTTTCACGGTTGTTGCAAGGAAAGAGTGGACCTATAATGAATAGGTTGCTCCCCTTCGATGTAATGCTTTAAACGCTACCCATTCACTTTGAATGTGCCTCCTTCACTATTGTGTAATTCCAGCACTCCATGAGGAAATACCTTCGCCACTACAAATGGTCCACTCCACCTGGTCTTCAACTTTCTAGGAAATAGCTTGAGATGAGAATTAAAGAGCAGAACTTTGTCTCCCTCCTTAAATTCCTTCCTTGCAATATGGGAGTCATGCCATGCTTTGGTTCTTTCTTTGTAAGTCTAGGCATTCTCATACGCTTGATTCCTCCATTCTTCTATTTCGTTGAGCTGAAGTTTTCTTTTATCACCTACATCACTCAAATCGAAATTCAAAAATTTGATAGCCCAGTAAGCTTTATGTTCCAACTCAACGAGTAGATGGCAAGCCTTACCGAAAACTAATTGATATGGAGACATACCTATTGGGGTTTTGAATGCAGTACAGTAAGCCCAAAGTACATCATCTAATTTTAAGGACCAATCTCTTCTAGATGTGCTAACTGTCTTTTATAAAATCTGTTTTAATTCTCTATTAGAAACCTCCACTTGGTCGCTAGTTTGAGGGTGGTAGGGGGTTGCAATTCTATGGGTAACACCATATTTGTTCAACAAATGCTCAAATTTTTTATTACAAAAATGCTTCCCCCCATCACTTATGACAGCTCTAGGTGTTCCAAAACGAGTGAATATAAACTTCTTCATAAATTTAATAACAACCTGGGCATCATTAGTTGGATATGCACATGCTTCCACCCATTTACTCACATAGTCCACAGCCACAAGTATGTATGAATTATTAACAGACTTAGGAAAAGGCCCCATGAAATCAATGCCCCAAACATCAAAAATTTCACAAACAAGAATATTGTTCAAGGGCATCTCATTTCGACGGGAGATATTACCTGTCCTTTGACAATGATCACAGGCACTTACATAAGAGTAAACATCCTTGAAGAGCGAAGGCCAGTAAAAACCACTCTGAAGAATTTTTGAAGCAGTTCTTGATGCTCCATGGTGACCTCCTGCTTCCTTGTCATGGCAAAAACTTATAACACTCCGCACTTCCTCCTCATGAATACATCTTTTTATCATTCCATCCATACAAATCTTATAAAGGTATGGTTTATCCCACAAGTAACGCTTCACGTCAGAGAAAAATTTCTTTTTCTGTTGATATGTCAAGTGAAGTGGCGCCACCTTTCCTGCTAGAAAATTAGCAAAATCAGCAAACCAAGGTTCATTTTTTATGTTTATCTTATACAATTGCTCATCTGGGAACTCATCATGCAATGGGAAATCATTAATGTTTTCAACATAATTTTCATCAAGCCTTGATAAATGATCAGCTACCGTATTTCCACTACCCTTCTTATCCTTAATTTCTATATCGAATTCTTGCAGTAGTAGAATCCATCGCAGCAGCCTGAGCTTTGCATCTTTTTTAGCAAGTAGATATCTCAAAGCAGCATGATCAGTGAACACGATGACTTTAAACAAGAGCAAATAAAATCTAAACTTTTCAATAGCAAATATTACTGCAAGTAATTCCTTTTCAGTAGTGGAATAATTTCTTTGTGCTTCATTCATGGTCCTACTTGCATAATAAATGGTATGAAATTTCTTATTTTTTCTTTGCCCTAAAACTGCACCTAATGTATCATTACTTGCATCACACATGATTTCAAAGGGTAGTTCCCATACAGGAGCTGATACAATGGGGGTTTGAATCAATTTTTCCTTGAGAGTATTGAATGCATGTAAACAATTATCATCAAATTCAAAAGGTACATCATTAATTAGAATATTTGTCAAGGGTTTAGCTATTTTAGAAAAATCCTTAATGAATCGTCTATAAAAACCTGCATGCCCAAGAAAACCCCCAACTTCCTTTAAGGATTGAGGTGGAGGAAGTTTTTCAATCAGTTCTACTTTAGCTTTATCCACTTCAATGCCCTTGGATGATACTTTATGCCCTAGAACTATTCCTTCCTTAACCATGAAATGACATTTTTCCCAATTCAAAACAAGGTTAGATTCCTCACATCTTTGAAGTACATGTTCTAAATTATGTAAGCACACATCGAATGATGATCCATAAATAGAGAATTCATCCATAAACACTTCCATGAAATCATCAATGAAATCGCCAAACAAAGACATCATGCAACGCTGGAAAGTAGCTAGTGCATTACACAATCCAAATGGCAATCTCCTAAATGCAAATGTTCCATATGGGCAAGTGAAAGTAGTCTTCTCTTGATCTTCAAGTGCAATGGGTACTTGAAGATAACCAGAGTAACCATCTAAGAAACAGTAATATTCATGTCCTGCAAGTTTCTCTATCATTTGATCAATAAATGGCAAAGGAAAGTGATCTTTCCTAGTAGCCTCATTCAATTTCCCACCCTTTTCTAGCATAACTTGAATAGGACTTACCCATGATGAATCAAAGATAGGATAGATAATACCTGCTTCGAGCCATTTAAGAATTTTTGTCTTCACTACCTATTGCATTTTAGGATTTAACCTTCTTTGTGGTTGTGCCTTGGGTTTGCAACCTTCTTCCATCAAGATTTTGTGCATGCACACTAAAGGGGTAATTCCTTTTATGTCGGCAATGCTCCATCCGATAGCCAATATATGTTGCTTGAGCACCCTTACCAACTTTTCCTCTCAGAGACCTGTCAAATTAGAAGAAATAATCACAAGTAAGGTGGAACTTTCTCCCAAAAATATATATTTCAAATGAGAAGGTAAAGGTTTAAGTTCCAAAGCTAGAGGTGTTTCAATGGACGGTCGCAATTGCTTGGTAGAGGTTGATCCATCCAGTGGTAAAAATTTTCCTTGTCTTGGCTTGAACCCTTCTTGACCAGCTTCTAAATAGTTCAAAACCTCCTTAATTTCTTCATTCAAGACCTGCACGTTTTCACAAGAATTACGAATGCAGCTTTCTAAAGGATCATCTAATTTAGATGCGTTGATTTCAGCTACCCAAACATCAATGCAATCGATTGCATATATTTCATATTCAATTGTGTTAGGATACTTCATGGTCTTAAATACATTAAATACTACTTCTTCACCATTGATCCTAAGAGTAAGTAGACCATTTTGCACATCAATTAAAGCATTACCAGTAGCAAGAAAAGGTCTCCCTAAAATCAAAGGCATTGTCCTATCTTCCTTCATATCAAACACAATGAATTTAGCAGGTATAATAAAATTGCCCACTTTGACTAAAACATCTTCTACTATTCCCCTAGGATATTTAATACTTCTATCAGCTAATTGCAAGGTAATAGTAATAGGTGTTATTTCATGCAATCCAAGTTTTTCAAAAATAGAATATGGCATTAGTTTATACTAGCACCTAAATCACATAAAGCTTTCTCAAACTCAGTATCTCCTATGGTGCAAGGAATAGAAAAACTCCCTGGGTCCTTGAGCTTTGGGGGTAATTTATTTTGAAGAATTGCTGAGCATTCTTCGTTAAGTTTCACCATTTTGCACTCCTCCCATTTCCTTTTATTTGACATCACCTCTTTCAAGAATTTGGCATATCTTGGCATTTGTGACAATACATCAAGAAGAGGAATGTTAATATGTATTTTTCTAAACACCTCTAAAAATTTTTCAAATTGTTTATCCAAGTTAGCTTTCAAAACACTTTTAGGGTAGGGGAGAGGATGTTTAATAACATCTAAATTTAGTTTAGGTGTACTCCCTTTGATCTCCATTTGTGAATCGGCTACCTCAATTGTTTGATCATCATCCTTGACCTTGCCAATAGTCTTTCCACTTCTCAAGGCAATGGCATTCACTTGCTCCCTTGGGTTCTTCTCTGTATTGCTAGGCAATCGTCCCTCTCTTCTTTCTAACAACATGTTCATGATCTGCCCTACTTGAACTTCTAAGTTCTTAATAGATACCTCTTGATTTAAGAATCTCTTTTCGTGGTCTTGAAGTCTCGATTCAGCAGTATTAATGATCTTAAAAATCATGTCCTCAAAGTTTCCCTTCTTTTCTTGTGGGGGCAGCTGTTGTTGAAATCCCATGGGTGCTTTTTGTTGGTTGTTATTCCACGAAAAATTAGGATGATTCCTCCACCCTGGATTGTATGTATTCAAATAGGGGTTGAAATTTGGCCTGCCACCATGAGAAACAAAATTAGCACTTTCATGTGAAACAAACGAATTACCTACATAACAATCAGAATTTATATGTCCCAATTGGCCACAAAGGTCACATGGATTACAAGATGACACATTTATTGTTGCAACACTAAGATTGTCTAATTTTTTATTCAAACTATTAAGCTGAGCAGATAAAGCTACAAAAGAATCTATATGATGCACTCCCCTTCGATCAGTTCAGTCATTATTCCATTGGTAGCTGTTTGATACCATTTCTTCCACTAGATCATAGGCTTCCTCTGGAGTTTTCCTTATGACTGTGCCTCCTGCAGCTGTATCAATAATGGAGCGATTAGATGGAGTAATACCATTATAAAAAGTTTGAATTTGACTCCAAACTGGTATTCCATGGTGAGGACACTTCCTAAGCATCTCTTTAAATCGTTCCCACGCCTCATACAAAGATTCCCTCTCTAGTTGAACAAAAGTAGTGATATCATTGATCAATTTTGTTGTTTTAGAGGGAGGGAAATACTTAGCCAAAAATTTTTAAGTCAAGTCGTTCCAAGTAGTGATACTTCCTACAGGGAGTGAGTTAAGCCAATCCTTAGCTCTATCACGTAATGAAAATGGAAAAAGTCTAAGCCTGATAGCAACATCGTTAACTTCATTATGCTTGAATGTATCGCATATTTCTAGGAAGTTAACAATGTGTGCATTAGGATCATCACTCGGCAACCCACTAAACTGAATACTCATTTGGATCAATTGGATAATCACAGGCTTGATCTCGAAATTATTGGCTTGAATCGTTGGCTTGTTGATGCTAGAAGTAGCCTCATCAATTGTTGGACAAGCATAGTCCAAAAGAGTTCGATTTGCTTCGTCTACCATCTCTTCCTCAACTTCTTCTACTGGTTCACCTTCTTCGACCTTCTCTTTCTCTTTACTTTTGTTGGCTCTTTGTAGTATGCGAAGGGTTCTCTCTATTTCAGGGTCGAATTCTGCTAGTTCTTTGCCCCTAGTGCGTGTCATACACTAATTAATCTGAACAAAGCAAGAATTGGAACACATTAAATAAAGAGTAAAATCCAAATTAACCAAAGGTTAACAAGTTCTAATATTATTTTAGGATTAAATCCCCGGCAACGGTGCCAAAAACTTGATAGTTATAATTTTATAATCCTAGCAAGTGCACTAGTTATCAAATAGTATAAAGATATCGTTCCCACAAGGATTTAACAAAATAAGTACTAAAACTATAGTTTCCCTTAATTATTTAGTCAATCGAATTTCGGATCTAGCAATTTTAACTACTGGAAATTAAAGATAAAGGAAATAAAACAAAGGCAATCAATGACTGAACTTGCAACGATCTAATTGAAAGCGCCAGGACTATTGGTCCACCTAACCATTCCAATGAACATCAATTTATTAAATTAACCAACATAATTTATTATTTTCATAAGATGAAGTTTTTTCTAACTTATTTAATATTCCCTTCCAGGATATATCAAATCTACTTCTATCAAGTAACCCTTCGATTTCTCTATTAGAGTTCTCGAGATAGAAAGTGCACTAAGTTCTATGAAAAACCTATATCATCAGATGAATCATGCATATATATTCCTATATACCATTCGATTCACACTATGAATTATTTAGTCTATTATATGAATTCTCCTTCCGATTCATTCACATAAACCAAATCAACTAAGAGGCGGCCAAGCTCCTAATTGCATTGCGCAAAATAACTCAGACCATATGAAAATAAAAAGAACTTGTTTAAATTAAATAAAAATCAATCCATGGTCAAGGTTAGGCTTTCCATAGCCCTAACTACAAATAAACTAGTTCATGATAAAGGAAATTAAACAAACAAGGTACAAGAAAGAACTCATGATGTCGCCCTTGAGGTTGAGATCGATGAGCTTGTCTTCTCCTGGTCGTCGTCCAGCTCCTTGTTTGTCTCCTCCTTTTTCGTTGCCTTCCTTTGTGTGTCCCTTTCTTTTAGAACTCTCTCTTTATATAATACTGGAAAGATAAGGGTTCCCTATAGATTATCTCCTATAGGATAGGATTTGAATTCTCCTAAACAACTTCCTCTTCTTAGCACAAAAATAGGAATCCCGATATGGATCGAATAACCATCTTATCCTTCCAAAATAAAAGGAAATTCTTGGGGTGAATCCGCCTGGCAATTCGCTCCTTTCTTTGTTCACCGCCTCCTTCCTCTCTTCACTTCAACTTGCGCCATAGATTGAGGTTTCTACCAATTGGTATTCAATTCTTCAATTCCAAGCCCATCATACCTGCAACATTAATTTGGCTTCATTGAATATGAAATTTAAATAGAATTTATAAATTAAGCACAATTTCTGTCAAAATTAAAGGGAATTATCTACAATTAATATATACACTTTGCACTCTATCATCAACCTCTCAAAGGTAAGGCTACAGCTTCAAACTTTCTCTTTATTTTTAGGGAAAATTCCCGATTAGTACCCTATGTTTTCACGGTAGACTCCTGGCAGTCGGTCAGTCTCCGAAGGTCCGGAGATGGCATCAAGGATGAGAGAGGAGGTGGAGAAGAGATGAGAAGAAAGGAGAGAGGGGAGAGTCCCCTTGTGAGAAACCCTAGGTCCAGGCTATATAGGTCTTCCTAGGGAAGAATTGCTCTCCCCCTTTTATAGAGAGGGTTAAGGCCATTAGGGAATGAATTCTTTCTTGTTAGGAAAGAGGATCTCTCTTGTTAGAAAAGGTCTTATTAAGGGATCATTATTTGAGAATCCTAGCCCTTCTGAATTCTCTCCGTACATGATCCTATTGCACTGACGTGGCACGGGTGACATCATTGTTTGGCGGGCGTACTTTCATTAAACTCGCATGTGTAACTTAAAGTCATACGTGTAACCGGTATCTATTCATGTTCTACCGTGATTCCGCGGTTCTGTGATGGTGTTGGGTTCACCGCATTTTTGCGCGTGTTCGAGTTCATCAGAAATCCATGTGTCTAGGATTCATCGCAAACCCGCATGTGTCTTATCTTTGTCGTAGATTCGTGCTAGCCAAAGTTCATCGCGACCTGTCCTATGTGTGAGTTCATCGCAATCGTGGATTTGTGATGAACTTATCGTAATCGTGCAATGAGTTTTGGATTCATCGCAGGTGTCCGTGTAGTGTTGATTTGACACCTTTTGTACTCTAAGGGTCTTAGTGACCACTATGTACCTACACCCTGTACTTTGGGCCTAGGGCCACTTTGGCCCCCGAACTTTAAAATGCAACAATTCAATACCCGAACTTTCAAAATGTGCCAATTTAATAACTACCGCTAAACAGCTGTTAAGTGGCATTAGTCCAGTCTAGGTCCCCATAGTTGATGCTAGTTTAGCGATGATGGAAAATGGCTTTCGATGACCACCGATGAGAGAGTGAGATGGACAAGCCTTAAGAATCTCTAGCACCACAGCCTTAGGACAAGGCAGGTGTGAACATCCCATTAAAATTGGGTGTCACTTCATGGCTATGAGAGGAGCCGCCACCCATTAACAACTTGAATAAGGGAGGGATGGGCCTCCCTTGTTCGAGAAATATAAAAGAAGAAAAGACTCCCAATCTAAGACAAAGACATGATTCTAGGCACCAAAGGGAGGGAGAGGGAAGGTGTTAGACACCCCTCTCCCTTTATTATCTTGTGAATGCCAACCCTAAACCCTAATGTTAAAATTCAAAACTAAATCAATATGCAAAAGGCTTCCTCTAATTCAATAAGGGTATTAACATGAGAGACTGTTCTCTCACATGATTCAATCTCCTCTTTCCCTCTTTCCGAGTGTAAGAAGCCCTAAGAGGAGTAAAGGGGCGGGTGTCTACACACCCTCCCCCTCTTTATCCAAGGCCTCCCACATTCCTACTTGAGGTAGAGAGAGAGAGAGAAAGGGGACCATGAGGAGCACAAAAATCCACAAACTTCACTCCAAATCAGATTTACAAAAATAAAGAGGATGGCATTTGAATGTGCTACATGCATTTGTTAATAAAGAAAATAAAAATAAATAAATAACTAAACAATCACAAGAGAATCGAATTCATATCATCTTAATTCATCTTCAAACAAAGCAAACAAAAAGTACATCAAGATGAAGACAACATCAATCTAGACATTTTATTTATGAGAAAAAATTAAAAATAACCAAAGAAATAAAGAGAAAGGAAAGGAAAAAAAAACTGTTGTAAACTAGGAAAAGTTAATGCCGAATACCTTTGTTTATGGTTTTTCTTTCAAAGGTGGGAGAGGCAATGAGGTGAGTGTTGGCTATTTGAATGAATCAGAGAGAACTCAACTTGGTTGATGACAAAGAAGCTAGAAAGTACTGTGTGCACTTGTGGAAAGGGGAGGCTTAAGCTTAAGGCCGAATACTTCTTCTTCCTCCTCCTACTTCAAGCTTCTTTCTTCCTAACACTGAATTGGATAGGGAACTTTCCTTCTTCTCATTCCCCTATTCTTTTGTTGTTGTAGCTGGTCGAAATAATGGAAAGGATGGAAGGGAAGGGTCAGCCTAGAGAGAGAGAGAGGGAGATTTCGATTGTTGGAAGAAGAGAGGAAGAGGGAGTTGTGAGTAAGGTCCGGTTCTAGCCGAAATGGTGTAACAATGTTCTCCCTTATTCTTCTCCTTCTTTCTTCTTCTTTCTTCTTCCTTGTCTTCACAGCATGGCCGAGAATGGTTTTTTTCCTTGCTGTTCTTCTTCTTTCTTTCTTCTTCTTTCTTCTTTCTTTCTTCTTCTTTACAACATAACCATGTGGAGCCTTAGAATACGGAGAGGAGAGAAGGAAGAAGATGGAGATGGAGATGGAAGGCTAAAGTTCGGTTAAGGCTTCATGGGATGAGGGGAGGAAGATGAGGATCGATTTCAGGTTGGTTATGAGGGAGAAGAGATGAGTGAAAGGGAGAGTTCGCTGGGAGTTTAGGAGGTGGAGTGGAGAGGAGAGGAGAGGAGGAAGGTCTAATTCGGTGGTGAGGGAGAAGAGATGAGTGAGAGGGATAGTTCGGTGGAAATGAGGAGGGACTGTCTTTTTTCTCTTTCTAGGGTTGGTTTGGTTGGTTTTGTATTATTGGTTTTTCACTTTTTTTGTATTTTATTTTTTCTTAGGTTTTCATTAAAACCGAATGGAGAAGGGTTGGTCAATCAGTTAGGAATGGACGGAATTGGGGGTCTAGTTGTGTTTGGACCGAATTGGACAAGTGTTTAGTTAAGGTTTAAGTGAGAATGGTTAGGGTTTTAGGGTTTGACTAAAGTGGTTGGAGGGATAGAATCTATTTGTACTAATCTAACGAGTGGGGTCTTCTAGACAAGGCTCCTTAAATCACTCCCAATTGTCTCCCCCTCATTTAATGTCTAGAATGAGGGGGATTTGGTATTTAAATTTTAAAATTTGAAATTAGGAGCCAAAACTAGAAGGGCGGCTAGGGTTTTAGAATTTAGGGTTTTGGGGTGTGGAAGTGAGGGTTAGGCCGATCCTAGGGTGGAGAAGTAAGGGGGCTCAAATCTAGGGCTAGAATTGGCTCTAGGTTTAGTGAGGGCTTTGGGGTGATTTTCAAAAATGTGTAGGGACTTAAATGAAAAAAAAAAATAGAATGAGGTATTTTGCAATGAAAAGGCAAGTCTAAGTGGATATGAAATTAGGGTTTATCTTGAACAATGAGATCGCACAAATTGGAATCTTCATAGATAGAGGGGTAAAATAGGGAATTTTGTAACAAAATTATCCAAGGGGGTTCTAAGGTGTCTAAAAAGGGTGATGGTAGGATTTGATGGCCTTGGGGCATGTGTTAGAGCAAGAAATCATGATTTGGAACGTGTTGAGCAATAGGGGCGTCAAGTTAGAATTTTTCTTGATGAAAGGGTAAAATGGTCATTTTGGGTCTAAAAATGGAGGATGGTTGATCAGGATGTTTAGGAAGGTGATGGCATGGTCTTGTTGTATTGAAGGGTGTACTGCAATGCGGATCCTGAAATAGGAGAGCAACAACCAATGAGAGCCCTTGATTTAGAATCTTTATATATGAGGGATAAATGGTCATTTTAGGGTATGAAATGTAACGGATCGCCAATCAGGAGGTTTTGATGGAGTTTGGAGGTGTTAGATGATGTATAGTGATGGATATCTTGAATTTAGAGAGTATCGAACGACAAGGATAGTCTATTTGGAATCTTTTTAAACGAAGGGGAAAACAATCATTTTAAGGTATAAAATGTGATGAATCATCGATCGGGAGGTTTTGATGGGGTTTGGAAGTGTTGGATGATGCATAGTGATGGATATCTTGAATTTGGAGAGTATCGAGAGATGAGGATAGTTTATTTGGAATCTTTTTAAACGAAGGAGAAAATAGTCATTTTAAGGTATGAAATGTGATGGATCGTCGATCATGAGGTTTTGATGGGGTTTAGAAGTGTTGGATGATGCATGGCAATGGATATCTTGAAGTTGGGAAGTATCGGGCAATGAGGATCTTTTTAAGCGAAGGGTAAATTTGGTCATTTTAGGGTATGAAATGTGATGAATCGTCGATCGGGAGGTTTTAATGGGGTTTGGAGGTATCAGATGATGTATAACAGTGGATTTCTTGAATTTGGGGCGTATCGGGTGATGAGGATTACCCATTTGGGATCTTTTTAAACATAGGGTAAAATGGTCATTTTAGTGTCTAAAATGTGATGGATCATCAATCAGGAGGTTTTGATGGGGTTTGGAGGTATCGAATGATGTGTAACGATGGAAATCTTGAATTTGGGACATATCGAGTGATGAGGATAGTCAATTTAGAATCTTTTTAAATGAAGGGTAAAATGGTCATTTTAGTGTTTAAAATGTGATGAATCGTCGATCGGGAGGTTTTGATGGGATTTGGAGGTGTCAGATGGTGCATAACGATGTATCTTGAATTTGGGGCATATCGGGTGATGAGGATAATCCATTTGGAATCTTTTGAAGTGAAGGATAAAATGGTCATTTTAGTGTGTGAAATGTAATGGATTGTTGATCAGGAGGTTGATGAGGGTTTTGACATAGTTTGGAGGTCCTGGATAGTGTGTCGCGATGGAAATCCTGGATTTGAGAAGTGACGACCAATAAAGATCGTTGATTTGGAATCTTTTTGGATAAAGGGTAAAAAGGTAATTTTAAGGTCTAAAATTGTATGGATGGTTGATCAGGAAGTTGATGGTGGTTTTAGTATGGTTTGGGGGGTCTTAGATGGAGTGTTTTGATGAAGATCTTGGATTTTAAGAATGGTAACTACTAAGAATAGTTAGTCTGAAATCTTTTTGGATGAAGGGTAAAACAGTCATTTCTGGGTGGATGGTTGATCAGGGGTCTGATGGAGGTTTTAGGAAGATTTGAGTGTCTTGGGGAAGTTGTCGTGATGGAGATCTATGATTTCGAAAGTGATAATCGATAAGAATAGTTGGTTTGGAATCTTTTTGGATAAGGGGTAAAATGGACATTTTTGGGTCTAAAATCTGGTGGGTGGTCGATGAGGGGTCTGATGGTGGTTTGAAGAAGATTTGAGCATCTTGGGGGAGCTGTCGTGATAGATATCTAGGATTTTGAGAGTAACGAGCAATGAGAATGGTCGATTTGGAATCTTTGCGTACAAAGGGCAAAATGGGGACTTTGGGATCTGAAATTTGGGTGGTGGGTATCCTAGGGTCCTTGGAGTCTAATGGAAGGTGCGATGGCTTTAGAGGTGTGGGAATCACGAGGATCTAAGTTATGAGTATTTTAGCCAATAAGGGGGCTTGAAATGGAATCTTAGGTTAATGGATGAGTAAATAAGGGAATTTTTAGTTTGAATTTGGTGGAGTGGCATGGATTTGAATTACAACGTTGTTGTGAGGGTTTAATCGTGTTGGGAATGTGTGGATCATAGGTTTTAGACTCGAGAATTGTCATAATGTGAGGTTCATCGAAATGGAATCTTTGATGGATAAATAGCAAAATCAAGGGATTTAAAGGTTTAAATTTGGTGTGATTGGATTATAAATGGCTTTATTTCATGTGGAGTCTGATCGGGTAACAAGTGTGGTGGTGTGGGACATTTGGGACCATCGAAAGGGAATCTTGTGGATTTGACGATGGATTTGAAGCTATTTGAGTTGAAATTTAGTTTCATAGGGTTTTGGCATATTCTAAAGATGTTGGTAAGGTCTGATCAGGCATTTGAGTGTGAAAAGTGGGTTAGAGAGGGGACCGAGCCAAAATTGGGTGCTGACAGCAATGATCCCTCCACGTAAAATAATCGTGGGATTCCCTGTTGACTTCTATTAGGGCAAATTTGTGCCCACACCACTCTAATAGCCTTTTCCACCCTTGCATTGGGAATATCTCCCCATAAAATAAAGCACACAAGTACATAGATATTCTCAATGCAAGGAAGAAAAGGGTGTTCGAACCGGCTTTGCCCTGACTGAAGTCGAACTCCTACTGAATAGTGTTTCAACACTTTAAATAGAAAAATGGTCCCCCCTTTAAATTTTGTACTTTTGCGTCTATGGGCCTAAAAGCTAATAATTAGGTTTGGCCTCTCTCTTTCCATGCAATTTCATTTGCACTGGTGCAAACATAAAGAAGTGCAAATGGATTAAATGCAAATTCTGATTTGTTTTTGTTTTAAGTTTTACTTTGGAAAATAAAACCTTAAGTAAAACCTGAAGCAAAAAATGAACCAGAATTTACTCTCTTCTTATTTGCAATGCCACTTGTTTGTTCCTGTACAAATGAAATTGCTTAGCAAAGAGAGCCTTCCTCAGAACGCTTAGGCTCCTTTTGATTTGTGGGATGCAAAAGGAAAAATATGGAATACTTTAGAATGTTATTCTCTTCCCATGATTGGTTTTCAGGATGTTATAAGATGAGATAGAAAAAAGGTGGAGTTACAAATCCCAATTCTTTGGGATGTAGAATCTCACCATTTGGTGGGAAACAAGTGGGAATGGTTGGGGAACTCGTTTAACAAAAACAAGACAAAACAAAACAAAACATCTTCCTTGTAATATTTCCAAGAATTAATGCTAAACCCATGACTCATTTGTAAATTATTAATTGTTTAATAATATATTAATAAAATAATTTAATTAAAATAATTAATTAATAAAAATATTAGTCAATTAAAAATAATTCAAAAGTGGCATCTTATTTTTTTCAAGGAGCATCTCTAAAGTGGTTATTCCTATTCTCAAATAAAAACTCCTTTCCTCATTTACACGTGTATACTCACTCAAATGCTAATTACCTCTACTCTTAGAAAAGTTAGTGGTAGTTAACTCCACAAAGGAAAAAAAACAATAACTCATTTTGAATGATGTAGGATCCATAATGTGGGGTATTATGTAGTAATAAAACTTGATTTAATCTCTTAAATTAAATAACAAATCCATACATAAAAATCAAATAAATTTATAACCTAAATTCATGACATAAAAGTTGAGTGTCAAAAAAAATTATTACAACACATAAATAAAAAAATCAGAATAATTAATTTACTAATTAATAAATAATTAAAATAATTTTATTATTAATTTAATTAGTGATTAAATACATAAATAATAAAACTATTAAATAACTAAAAATTAATTAGTAATACAAAATCAAAACTATTTAATAATTCATAATAAATATTAATAAAATAAAATTTTAAATAAAAATAAAATATTAATTCTTACCAAGGTTCTAATTTTTTATATGATACACCCCATATTGGGCATATCATATTGTATCAGGAGCTGCCCAAAACCGAAAATAAGGGGTGCATCAAGCTTTGACTTTTTTGAGGGGGTATGCATGCTTAAAACCGACCCCATAATGCAATTTTTAAAAAAAGAAACTTAAAATAAGAAAGTTATAAAGTAGCAAAACACCCAATGCGTCTATTCGTGCATATCAAGCGTATCAATACTTTAAACCTTGGTTCTTACTAAATAAATAATTAGTTAATTATCAATATTAAGTAACTAAATAATTAATTATAAAATTAATTAATGATTAATAATAATTTAATAAAAATATGTAAAATAATAAAAATAGTACTAATTACATAATTAATTAGTTAAGTAATAATTGTTTTTTGGTACCCAAGCAATAATTGTTATTAGGGTTGATTTTCTCACTATTTTCTTTTTTGGGACCAAATAATGGAACATGGAAAATTTCCACTCATTTTTCCTCTCTCATCCCATCCCATCTAGGGGTTTCTCACGGTTTGGTTAACCAAACAATGAGTTTTTTATTTTTAAACTGAACCAATATCACTGGTTTTTGAAAAATCATTAATCAAAACTGAACTAAAACCAATCGATTAACTGGTTAATTGGTTCAATTTTTTACTGGTTCGGTTCTTTGGTTTCTCGGTTTTTTATATTTTCAATATATAGTATAAAGAATATATAAATGTAAAATATAAACAGAACATTGTTTACAAAAGCAAATAAAAAAAGATGTAAAACGTATGACAATTTATTCTGAGCTCCTAAAATAGTATTGTTGCATGAACACATACTTCCTTTCATCTAGCTAATTCGAAAAGGGATTAGATGATTATTATGGAAATGTTATCCACAGGGCCACAGAAACCTTATGATGTAAATTCTTGGTATGCTGATTTTGGGAAAGAGCCAGCACTTCTTATTGCAGATACTGAGGATGCTGACATTGACATCCTTGGACTGTAACTGAACTTAATGCACACAAGTGCACAAATTGAGCATTCTGAGGTTTAGCCCTTTGAATAAATAGCTGAAATGAGCATGTCTTTAGAAGAAACGAGGTTTAATCACAACGCTGCCCTTCAACCGTATATCTGTTAAATGTTCTTGATATCCAGAAAAACATTGAGATCCTTAATGAAAGTAGCAGAGTTCAATTAGGCATGACTGTCAAAGGAGTTGTGACTTGTGATCAGAATACCTGCTCCATCCATGATCACATTGGTTTACTTTCAGACCTCTTTGTTGCCCTTCCTTTGCTCTGAGTCGAATGTTTGTGTCTTGTCTACTTCCTTTATTAGGGCTAAAGATGGATTTCGAGCTTTTGGTAATTGGTTAACACATAGCGCCATTACATATTGCTAGTTTTCTTAGTTTAGCTTAGAAGCACAGGTGGTTTTTCCATCCATTTGGTATTTTATGTACATTGTAACCGTATAGATTCTTCTAATCATCTTCTGTAGTAAGCTCTGTCTCACTTATCCAAAATGAAATCCATGGCCTTCATCCTTGCTTTAAGGATTCTAAAGATGAAGGCATCTGAATGCACTTTTTCTCTTTTTACCTAAAAAAACCCAGATTGTTTTTCCATATTCCTCACTTCAAACAATCCCAAAGTAAGCTATCTCTGTTCCTTCATTGTTACTGATTTTGTTAATTCTAGAAAACCTTCTTTTTGCAGGGTATGAAACTTTGCTTCAATATGTGGACAAATACCATTTCCATTTGCTCCTTCGTGCCACTATTCATTGACGGAGAGGTTGGGTATGATGGCAAGCTTGATCAAAACAATGTTGTGAAGGATAAGAAACAATTCCTCCAAAAAAATTGAAAGAATAATCTAGGACCTCACAATGAAATCTCTGAATGGAAGTTCTTTCCTGGATGAACAAGAATAGGGGATAGCAGGCAAAGTACCATATAAATATGTTACGATCCATTTGTCCCCTATTGGTAGTATGGGATGCTAATGTGAGAGAGATATAGTAGTAATGGGATACTATTGTGTGGTATATATATATATATATATATATATGTGCTTGGGCTCTCTCCCTCTATCAGTTAGCTTTTAGGGGTGAGTTCTTCCAAGGCACATATCAGATGGTATCAGAGTCTACACCATGCCTCCCAGTCGCAATTGTGCAGCACAGGTGGTGACGTCAGTATTGCAATGTTCGGCTGAGACTAGGTAGACTAGTGCAACATTGTGAAATGTTACAATCCATTTGTCCCACGTTAGTAGTACGGGATGCTAATGTGAGATATCCTGGGATACTGTTGTGTGGTATATATGTGCTTGGGTTCCCTCCCTCTAACCGCTTTTAGGGGTGAGTTCTTCCAAGGCACGTATCAAAAAATATAATGAGTCCCTCCAACAATAGCAAGACCAGTATGTCCTGATAGCTTTTTTTCTAAGTACTCTTTCTACAGCTGTTGTCATCACCCCACCCTCTCATTCCTGAGCTGCAACTGATTTCCGAGAGCCTCATAGTTACTAGATGGAGATGTCATTTTTCACTCTTCTGATGATAATAGAACTCTTGACCTCATTCTAACTGTCCTATAAAAGATCAGGAGAACTTTAACATAGAAATGTTCATCATGGCCATCAAAAAAAGCACTGATACTGAGTTCTTGTGAAGAAATTGCAGAGCCATATTAGTGAAGATGCTGAGGATTCCCTTTGACATGATTATATGATAGAAAATACTGAAGGTTCCCAATGCCACATTTCTGAGATATTGTGAAGAACAATGATTATGTTATAGAAAACATTCTTCTGTGTGCAGTAGTGAATTAGCAGCAAAAAGAAAAGGCATTGTAGATTTGCTTTTCATTCAAAATTCTGTATTACATTAATGAAATATGAACCAAAAGATAGACTAGGTCATCATGCGCTGCTGTAAAAATTTTAAGTTTACCAGGAATATGATCTACAAAACGTTTTCAAAGAATTCAACAATAAGATGAATATTCTACATTATCATATGGAAGTACAAAGAATCAAAGAGTATAATGTAATGAAAAGAATCAAATTTAAAAAAAAAAAAAAACAAACAAACAAAACAAAGTCACCTTTACTGGCTGGAGACGTCATAGTAGCATTTCCTCTCAAAAGGGTACCATAATGAATCCTTCATTATCACTCATGATTACAAAAGAACATATATCCTTGATGTTGTACCCAGCTATTTCTAATGGTCTCACCTAATTGTGGCAAAAATGGAGCTATAGATCTTTGTGGCTCCAAGAGTTGCAGTAGAAAGTACATTATGAGACCTTTTCAACAAGAAATGTTGTTAGATCCATAGCTAATGGCTTGAAGACTTGAACCAGACATATCTGTAAACCATTTCTGAGGGCCCCCAGCTTCACCTAAGATATTATATGCATAAGAAGGCCATCTTACATCTACACCGCATGATCTAGTGACACCCATTCTAATCATTCTCTGTGTCCTCTCCAGAACTATAAGATTGGAAAATGTAGAAAAACTGTTTCCCACGAAGGCATCAGCCCTCAAGCACACTTCATAGTCAATTGCCGATTTAATGAGATATGGATACTTCTTATAGATATCCCAAACCCCCAATTTCTTCTTCTCGAACGGAAGCAGTCCTTCCTTCCAACCACTCAAAATAGAGGGGTCTTCAAGAAGACTATCGGCAACAGCAACATAAACAACAGTATGGTATCCGAGGCCACCAATATGGCCCACCCTCTCCACAATCTCCTCCTTGCTACTGCAAATTTGGCTGGTATTGGACCTCTGTTCAAGCTTCTTACAGTGAATCATCCAATCTTTCTCTATTCTCATATGGACGGCTACAAAAGGTGTAAGCTGAGAAGAAGAGTCTTTCAAGGTTTCATTCTTTTCGAGCACATCAGTTTTTCTTCTCGCCTTGCTTCCCAACTCTCTGATCTTATATACAACCTTCTCCGCTTCCTCTGCTATCTCGTCAACTAAAACCAAGCATTCAAATACCTTCGCATAGTCCTTTACAGGCCAATGGTCGTGCCACAAGAACGGATTCTTACCAACAATTCGGATGACCTCAAACCCATCAGTTGGATCTTCTCTACATTCCTTTAGTTGATTCAAATCTCTCTCCACAGTCCACTTCCTTCCACTTCCCTTCGGAAGTTCAAATGCTCCAGTCCGGTTTGAAAGATCCGAGTATCGACCCACTTGTACAAACCCATTACAGAGGGAATTAAATCTCTCAAACTGGAAGACCCTGTCAAAGGAAATGGGTTGCAACAGATCAATTTCTTTGTAAAACAGAGAAGCACTTAAGCTGGGCATCAACAAAGTTCGGTTCAACATTCTTGCAGTCAGACAAGCCCTTGCAAATGCAATCTTCTGATTGTTTAATCCCCAAACAATCTGAGGAACCTCCAAGAACTTATCCTTCCTGACTACCGATTCCAACCTTGATTGTGATGAATATGTGTCGACAGACATAAAGCTATTCAGAGATCCACCAAAACCAGGGATTGTAGGACATAGAAAAGCACTGAAAACAAGAGAAAGGAACACCAACAAGAGGCATCTGCAAGCCACAGAGTGCATATGCCGACCTAAAAATCGCAAATGCTTACAGTGGGCAAAATCCATGAATCTATCCTTAATTCCCCGTTCTGTATATCATTTGACGGCAACTCTACCTAAACATCCTGGGAAAGAAAAGAAAGTTTCAAAACTCAATCCGACACACTCACACACCACAGACGGGAGGCAGACACAGAGACAGAGACGCGGAGAGAGAGAGATTCAAATTAGCAATGTTTTAAAAACAGATTCAACACACACCAAGATCAAATTTAAACCGAAAAGCCGACAGTTTACCGGGAAGCATTAGGCCGTATTTGGATAAAACCCCATAACGAAATCTCTATTTGAACTCAAACATCAGATGCAAACAAAAGAAAATCCAGAAGACATTAAATTCGTGCACAGATCCAAAGACAGAAAAAAGGGAGGAGGAAATTTCAAGCCAAAAAAAAAATTGCAGAAAATATGGACAAATCTAGCTTTAAAGCTTTGAAGAAAATATGTAATCCAGAACCATCATTGCGGCTCAGACTCAACATAAAAGAAAACCGTTTCCATCAACAGCATAAACATTAATAGGGAAAAAGAAAACAATTTCAACCCGTAAATGGTTGAGACTTGAGACAGAGGAATTGTAATCCAGAACCATCATTGCGGCTCAGACTCAACATAAAAGAAAACCGTTTCCATCAACAGCATAAACATTAATAGGGAAAAAGAAAACAATTTCAACCCGTAAATGGTTGAGACTTGAGACAGAGGAACCTAAATAATCAACCCAGATGAGAAAACTAAATAACACGCAGAAACCAGACTACCATGGCACCATGCATGCAGAACAAACCCTGAAAAAACAAAAACCAAAAGAAGAAAAAGTGAAAAACTGAATTCTCAATAAAACAAGATCAAACCCAATTACAAGCAAGGCAAGAAGAACAAGAAAAAACAAATCAGAAGAGGAAAAAAAGAGAATAAAATTAGAAGAATCCGGGTTAATGGAAGATGCCAAAAGGGAAGCAATAAAGGAGTCAGAAGTGCAAAGCGCAGTTGCATGATTAGTCGAGCACAAAAAAAAGTACCTCTTGCAGCTTTTGTTGAGCTGGATCGTCAACAACTGTACGCTCCCTGAGTCTGAGTTGTGAAAAGATTATTAAACGAACAAAAAAATACGTGATAGTGGGAAAGGTAACGCCAGAAACAGTTGGAGACTGGAGAAGGCGCTTTTTAGACGTAAATAACCAAAATACCCCTCGCGATTTCCTAACCAGCAAGTTGCAAATTGGCACTCAAACCACAGAACCAACAAAAAGAAAACCATTCATCAAAAGAGAAAACAGAGTAACAGACACCAAGACACTCCACCAGGGATCTGGTGCCCACAAGATACTACAGCCACACATCGAGAAATACATCTGTATATTCAGAAAGATGTTCCCGATGCACGGCTGTCTTGTGGGTACATGTGAATAGCGTCCTTGCGGGTAGCAGATCCGAGTTTCCACATGTCCTTTGGATATGAGTCACGGAATTTGAATTGTGTTTTTTTTTTGCTTCATGGAATTTGTGATGTGGTTCAATTTTCTTTTATTAAATAATTATATAATTGATAAATAAATAAAAATAAGTAATTTCACAAACAAATATAAATAAATAATAGTTTATCAAAAAATAAATAATAATATAATTGGCATGAACCCTTTTTACAAACAGGATTAAAATTACTAATTTCCACTGTAATTTATCAGTGCTTACTAAGCAATTTCATATTTATAAGATAATTCTTTATAAATGAACAACTTGTCGATACAAAAAAAAAAAAAAAGCATTTGGTCTTCGTTTTAAAGCCTTATAATTCCATCTCATAAATGACCAATTTTGCAGGATATATGACGGTGAATCTTTGTTCTTTGACTCGCTGAGGCATTTATTTGTAAGGCTTACAAAACAATTTTGGATGTTAACATTGTTTAAAATATTATATAATATATAATAATAAAAAATAAATAAAGGGAAGAAGGAAATTCTGACCAAGGCCAAGAGTATGAAAATTGGGACTCACCAGTCATTAAGGAAATGTCTCAAGGAGTACTTTGAAAGATTGGGGGAACTTGATTCCCAAAACTCCAAGAGTAATGGACTTGCTTTTACCGTGCCTCTATTTTTTTCTCTTCTCCTTTCAGTTAGGGAGCTCCACTGTTAATGTAATTAGTGTTCAATGAATTAGGGAGCTCCACCTGTCAGAATTAATCTCCCACGTGCGACTGAGAATACAAACACGTAACCCCCTCCGTTGATCTTGCTACGGTTACAAAGCCCTTTCCAGCGACTCGTCGTGGGAAGGACGCAGATCGAAACGAGGTCGGAGATCCAACCGGAGGAGGAAGCCGTGAAGCTCTGAAGATTCAAGCAAATAGCAAATCGTGAGTGTAACAGGGAAGAGAATCAGAGATGGAAATTTTCCAAAGACGATAAAATGAATAATATCTTCTGGTTAAAACGAAAAACGAAACGAGGATCTAAGTTCAGACACTCGGACCAGATCAAACGAGAAAAAAGCAGAAAAGATTTTGAATCTTAATTCTTTAATCAATAATCAGTGTTACAAAAGACAGATAATTGGAAGCATTACAGATCTAGTGTACAGATTCTTTAGTAACTATCCTAAGGTTCGGACGCTGGAAGAACAAGAATTACTAGCTAATCGATCAGGATTCAGGAAATGAGAATGGCAGAACATCCAATAGATATCAATAAGATCAAAGCAAAGAAACAAGAAGACGCTGTTTAAACAAAACAACGGAAAGCTGTTCACCTCCAATGAAAAGAACGAGCAATGACTCTCCGAAAATGTATATGTAGTAGACAAATTCGAGAAACACGAAAAGCTTCAGCGGTCGAAATTGAAAGATCATCCCGAGAAGGCATGGAGGGGGATCCATCCATCCCTAGCTTCAAACATTTGTTCGTCGACGCTGTCTGACGCCATAGTTTCACTGATGGATGATCAGATCGATTCCGCTAGTACCACAGCTAGAACTTCAACTCTCAATCTATGGCAGTTTCTTCCGAGCTTGTGGAATATCTATCATTGCAACGAACTAGGAGAGAAACCAAAAGTCTCGTTCCTCTCGTATCCGAGGGCGTTTATGATCTCTTATCCCTTTCTAACAGACGCAAGACTTTCTCCTCGCAGCGAGGGATGCCACATCGGTAGTATGGGATACTGTTGTGTGGGTTCCTTCCATCCAACAGCTAGTTTACAGGGATGAATTCTTCCAAGGAGTAATAACGCCGACGTCGATAGAAAGAAGAAGGGAGAGAGGATTTCGGTGAGGTTTTCCGGCAGAAAAAGTCGTCGGAAGGGGGGGGCCGCGAGGTTTCGTGAAAGAATGGGGGAGGTTTCGAGCTTTCGTAAGTGAGAAGTGGACGGTCCTTTGATTGAATCTCCGGCTTGAGACACGTGGCAATTTATAATCGGGAAAATACTAAAGGAAATAGAGAACGAAATTACGAATACCACCGAAAAAGAGAGGTGAAGTGGGTTGGGTGGGGCCCACGAGATGTCGAGTTGTTGGGCATTTTCAGGGAAGGGAACTGACTGAACAAATCTTCCGTGTTTCGAGACAAATAAAACACTAAACACAACTCGTCATTTGGTTTGGTTTTACGGCCCCCAACGGAACGCGTGCACCATGCGCCAGTCCACTGGGCCCCACCAAACTCGTGACCACGACGGCCGGCTGTCGAACCGCTGTGGATAAGGCGCACTGTAGCTCTGACAGCCAGGCGAATCCCCACCAGGCACCTGTCGTTTTCCAAGCAAGAAACCGAAGAATTTAGTTGTGGAGTCATAGAATGTGCGGACACGATTCTGTTAGGAAAGGGACTGGCCGAGCTGAGTCATCGAGATGGACGCTTAAAGATGTAAATCACAGGTTTTTTATGATCGCAGCAGGGACCCACCATCGGTAGTAGATCAAAATCTGCTCATTTACTGGCTCTGATCGGCGGGGACATGGGACCAGTAGTTTGGTTATCCACATCGACAGCCTGGAGGCAAGACATGGCCGGTGGCGATGCGGATTGATGTTTCACGTTTGGTTGGTGAGCATAGGTCTGTTTAGCATTTACTAGCGGGGACCCGTTTTGTTATTCCAAAATAAAACAATCAAGATTTATATATGAGTGTAATTTAATACTCGATCTTTAAAACGCGACAATTTAATATTCAAATTTTTATTTTCTAATAATTTAATATCCGGTGTTAATTCACAGTCACCGTCAATTAGAAAATAAAAAGGCATAAATACCTCTCAACTATTTCGTATAATGCATGAATTCCAAATTTAAAATTACGATATGACTCATCATCTATTTCGACAAATGTAATTAGGAACCACTGTTCACACTTGCAATTATTGAGATTACGAAAACCAGCTCTCTTACGCTGATAATGTCAAGCGAATGCATTGCTGAAAAAATTGAAATCGATGCTTGAATGCACGTAGGAAAAGTTGAAATTAAAGAATCCAGTGCCATTGTTGGAGAAGACGAAGAACACCAGGAAAAAGTCAAATAAACTAGAAATAGATCAACGAAGAACACCAGAAAAATATCAGAAGAAGAAGAAAATAGGAGAAGTGAAAACTGAAAAGATTGTATATTTTCGTACTAGGTTGCTTTTGAAATTATATCAACGAAGAACATCAGAAGAAGAAGACAACGAACACCAGAAAAAAATCACCCGCTCTCCTACCTCTTGTTGGATTTTTATCTCATAAGAGATTAAATCCAATAGGTTTGATTGGTCAATTACATGAGAAATTGCACCTGCACACTTGATGGAAAAATTAGCTTTTCTTTTACAAAACCCAGTTTTGAATTTGTCCCACATTGGAAAATTATAAGCTTTGTTATCAGTATTTTAATAGGAAATGATTTACACTCCTTAGAAATAGTAGAGGAGAGTATGGGGGTTGGATACCGCGTAACATGCGCGCACATGCTGCGCAATGAGGCGCTTTAGAAGCGCACTTTGCTCGCACTTCGCGTGGCTCGCGAAGGGCGGCTTTGGTTTTGGTGTGATGCTAACCGTTGATCACCATTGATGAGATCAACGGTTACAATTCGATTGGGTGTGATCAAGAGATATAATTCAAAGTTAACAATCATTAACTGTTAACTACTTTTTAAATAGTCACAATGTTTGAAATTGTGACTGTTCAAGGTGCCTTCTCTGAACCAGCACCTACCTTTTCTTCATACCTCTTCATAAACTATTTAAGGAGCATGAATCAGACTCTAAACACACAATTTCGAAATCCACTTTCTCTCTCTCTCTCAGTCCGATATGCTACAGTCTCACAGAAGGTTTCTTCGGAGATTCTTCAACTTTGCTGGTTGTAGATTTTCACCCAAGGCTTTGTTGTATCCTAAGAACGGATTTGTCTGTAAACCAACAGCAAACTCAGTAAAACTGAGTGGGGACAAGTAACGTTCTAAAGACAGTGTCTTCAGACGCGCCTCAGAGCTTCTCCTCCAAAGTTACAATGATCCCATTTTCCAACAATTTTAGAATGTTATTTGGCAATGAAGGCGGAAGCAAGCATGACTTCAATCAAGATGATGAACCAAGATCTTGTTCCACTAGACCAGTTCGATGAAGCAAACTTCAGCCGATGGCAAGACAATGTGATCTTCTTTCTGACCACACTAAAACTATACTATCTATTGGACCCGAATCTGCAATCACTTCTTGAACCCACTGACAAAGACTTAGAAAAACTAAAGAAGGAAAGAGCAAAACGAGAAGATGACTCACTTCTGTGCCGAGGACACATTAAATGTCTTATCAAATCAGCTCTACAACTTCTACAAGGAACTTACATCTCCAAAAGAAATCTGGAAGGCCCTGGAGTTCAAATACAAAGTGCAAGAAGCGGGTACGAATAAGTATCTTACTGCAGAATACTTTGACTTCACCATGAATGACCATAAACCCATACTGGAGCAAGTTCATGAAATACAGGTGATAGTCAACAAAATTCGATCCCTTAACATCATCATTCCTGAATCTCTCCAAGTGGGAGCAATCATTGCCAAACTTTCACCTTCTTGGAAGGATTACAGGAAGAAGCTTCTACACAAGGCTAAAGAACTTACCTTGGAGCAAATTCAACAACACCTTCATATTGAAGAAGAGTCTCAGATTAGAGACAGTAGGGATAAGACCCTGGCCGGTATGCTGAACTCTAAGGTCAATTTTGTAGAAAACGGATCAAAGAAAACTGACCCTGCATTACAAGTAAAGAAGAAGGATGGGAACTTCAAGAAGAGTAACAATACGAAAGGATCCTGCTATGTTTGTGGAAAGAAGGGGCATTATGCCCAAGTCTGTCGACATCGAAAAGGCGGAACCAAGTCTGCAAACATGGTAGAAGACAATCTAGTGGCCATGATTACTGAAGTCAACATGGCAGAATCGTCTTTTGGATGGTGGTTTGATTCAGGCGCCACAGTCCATGTTTGAAAGGACATGAAGGACATGTCCTTGTTCAAGATATATATGAACAAGTGACTGATGGCCAGGAGGTACAGATGAGAAATCAAACAAGTGCCAAAGTTGTTGGAAGAGGTAGTGTAGAGTTGAACTTCACCTCCGAAAAGACACTGACTCTCCTGAATGTTCTCCATATTCTCGACATTAGAAAGAACTTGGTCTCAGTAAATCTTGTTTGTAAGAGGGGATTCAAAGTTGTCTTTGAATCTGACAAACTAATCATATCCAAGAATGGGATATTTGTTGGAAAGGGATATGGTTGTAATGGTATGTTCAAATTAAGTATTAACGAAGGAAAAGTTTCTGCTTGTATTGTTGATTCTCTCTTTATGGCATATGATAGATTAGCACACTTGAATTTTAAATCTATAAAGAACATGAGCAAACTTGGTATAATTGCTTACAGTAATGAATCAACTGAAAAATGTGAGATATGTGTAAAATCTAAAATGGCTAAGAAACTTTTCCCTAGTGTTGAGAGAAATTCTCAACTTCTAGAACTAATTCATTCTGACATCCGTGAACTCAATGGTGTATTAACTAGAAAATGTAAGATATACTTCATAACATTTATAGATGACTTTTCTAGGTACACCTATGTCTACCTTATGAGAACTAAGGATGAAGCCTTTGACATGTTTAAATTGTATAAGACTAAAGTTGAAAATCAACTAGAAAAGAAAATTAAAATCCTTTGAAGTTATAGGGGTCTTGAATACTTTATAAATGAGTTTAGTTCTTTCTGTGAAGAATTTGGAATAATACATCAGTGTTCTGCTCCCTATACCCCTCAATAGAATGACTTGGCTGAAAAGAAAAATAGAACACTTACAAAAATGATAAACTGCATGTTGTTAAAAGCTAATGCACCATTAAACCTGTGGGGGGAAGCACTCCTAATAGCCTGTCATTTACATAACATAATTGTTTCTAGAGTTAATAACAAATGCCCATATGAATTATGGATAGGAAGAAAGCCTAATTTAGCATATCTAAAAGTGTAGGGGTGCTTAGCATATTATAAAGTTTCAGATCCTAAAAAAACCAAGTTATGACTCAGAGCTAAGAGAAGTATGTTTGTTGGATATGCAGAACATAGCAAGGTCTATAGGCTTCTAGACTTAGAGTCCAACATAATAATTGAAACTAGAGATGTTGAATTCTTTGAAAATAAACTGTGTTCTGAATCTACAGAAAATGAATCCACAGAAAATGACAGAGAACCTGAAAATGAAACTCAGATCTCAATACCTATTGAAAATAATGAGACTGAAAAAAGAAATTACACAACTATAACACCTACGATAGGACCTAGAAGAAGTCAAAAACAAAGAACAGAGAAACACTTAGGTTCAGATTTTATCTCCACTCAGTCAATTGTATTTTTGGTTGAGGCAGATAGAGAGAAGATTTTAAATAAGATACCTATTGTCCTAAACATTGAAAATGATCCAAAAACCTACAGTGATGCCATGACCTCTAGAGATGCTGCCTTTTGGAAGGAAGCTATAAATGATGAAATGAATTCAATAATGTCAAATAACACATGAGTACTAGTAGACCTGCCTCCAGGATCAAAACCAATAAAATGTAAATGGGTGTTTAGAAGAAAATACAACACTGATGGAACTGTACAAATTTTTAAGTCTAGATTGGTAGCCAAAGGATTTAGTAAAAAAGAATGGATTGATTACTTTGACACCTATGCACCAGTGGCTAGAACAACTTCTATTAGAACACTCATAGCATTAGTATCCATTTATCACTTATCTGTGCACCAAATGGATGTTAAAACTACTTTATTAAATAGTGATTTAAATGAATAAGCTTATATGGAACAACCAGAAGGATTTGTTCTTCTTGGAAATGAGAAGAAATTCTATAAGCTGGTCAAATCACTATATGTATTAAAACAAGCACCTAAACAGTGGCATGAGAAATTTGATTCTTGCATCCTAACTTTTGGTTTTAAACATGAGAAATTTGAGTATGCTAGTGTAATAGGAAGCTTGTACAATCCGAATTTATAGCCTTAGCAGTTGTTGGAAAAGAGGCTGAATGGATTAGGAATTTATTATTGGATATAAAACTTTTGCCTAGTCCTATGCCTCTAATTTCCATTTACTAAGATAGTGAGGCAACTCTGTCAAGAGCCTACAATGGTACCTACAATGGTAAGTCCAAACATATAAGTCTGAGACATGAAGTTGTTAGGCAACTGATTCAAGATGGAGTCATCACTATAACCTATGTGAGGTCAAGTAAAAAACTTGGCTGATCCTCTTACCAAGGGCTTGGCTACAGAATTGGTAAGAATGACAACCAAAGAGATGGAATTAAAACCCTTTACTTAGTCACCTGTAATGGTAACCCGATCTGAACTGAAAAACCATCAGTATTCGGTTTAATGGGTAAAAACAAGTTATAGCAATGTGACTGTTAGCACTGACATTGAGAAATTTCCCATCACAACATAAACAGTGATGTCCGTTATGATGAGAGGTTGAGTTAAACTCTTAATGAAATTCTGAAATGTGTCAAATAACAGAACACATAGTAGAACTTCACCTATGTGAACATAGAAGTGGTGCCACTTCTCATGAGAGTTTGGGTTTGCTCTCGGGATTGTTCATGAAACTAGGAAAAAGCACATGGCCATAACAGTGCTGAGCAAAACTTGAAATTCTTGTAGAGACTGGACATTTCTGTGTGTATGGGTGTCTCCGGTCTGTCTTGAGAGTAATTGGTTTAAGGCCTTACCACCAATAACTTTGACAAGGCTCTGAGATATCTATACTAACAAAAGGTTTAAGTTGATAAACACCTTTTGTATGCATAATTGTGTCATAATAGTTTGGGTTGAGAGAGAACTATGTAATTGATCATCAATGTGGGGGATTATTAGATTTTTATCTCATAAGAGATTAAATCCAATGAGTTTGATTGGTCAATTACATGAGAAATTGCACCTGCACACTTGATTGAAAAATTAGATTTTCTCTTACAAAACCCAGTTTTGAACTTGTCCCACATTGGATAATTATAAGCTTTGTTTTCAGTATTTTAATAGGAGTTGATTTACACTCCTTACAAATAGTAGAAGAGAGTATGGGGGTTGGATACCGTGCAACGCGCACGCACATGCTGCGCAATGAGGCGCTTTAGAAGCGCACTTTGCTCGCACTTCGCGTGGCTTGCGAAGGGCAGCTTTGGTTTTGGTGCGATGTTGACCGTTGATCACCGTTGATGAGATCAATGGTCACAATTCGATCGGGTGTGATCAAGAGGCACAATTCAAAGTTAACAGTCATTAGCTGTTAACAACTTTTTAAACAATCATAATGTTTGAAATTGTGATTGTTCAAGGTGCCTTCTCTGAACTAGCACCTACCTTTTCTTCATACCTCTTCATAAACTATTTAAGGAGCATGAATCGGACTCCAAACACACATAATTTCGAAATCCACTTTCTCTCTCTCTCTCAGTCCGATCTGCTATAGTCTCATAGAAGGTTTCTTCGAAGATTCTTCAACTTTGCTGGTTGTAGATTCTCGCCCAAGGCTCTATTGTATCTTGGGAACGGATTTGCCTGTAACCAAACAACAAACTCAGTGAAACAGAGTGGGGGAAAATAACGTTCTAAAGATAGTGTCTTCAGACGCGCCTCAGAGCTTCTCCTCCAAAGTTATAGTGACCCCATTTTCCAACACCTCTTTCATTCATTGGGTTGATTTACAGAACAAAAATGTGACCACTCGGTAAGGTTGGCCTTCCCGAAGATGATAGCTCCTACTTTTCTTAGCTTTTTCACCACACCGGCGTCACCAGGGACAATCGATCCTTCCAGCGCTAACGACCCCGCTGTTGCATTCAGCCTGTCCCTAATGGCGGTGTTATCCTTGAAAAGAACCGGAATTCCGTGCAGGCCAAACAGGGACAACCCGATAGCTGGCGCATTCATCTTTCTTTCCCAATCAGCCTTGTCAGACTGATCCAGTGCATCAGGGTTCACCTCTATTACTCAACGGAGTACTAGGTTCAGCTTACAAATCTCTCTGAGGTTGAACTCCACAAGTTTTCTCGCAGGTCATGCACATTGGCTTCTCTGATAGGAAAACTGTCGCTGGCAAGGTTTTTGCTTACACCTGAGATAGTCAGAACCAATAAGGCGGGCAAGAAGAACAACCGACGGGGGATCTCATAATGAAACGCCATTCCCGAATCCTAAGTGGAAAATCACCTATTCACCTACTTTGGCCGGACTTTGAACATTCTTCTTTTTATGCTTCTATGAAAGCTTCAAATCCGATACACTGCTTGTGCGATTGGGGTGGAACAAGCAGTGCTAAGGTGGTGATTTTGGACGAGATGGGATCTGCTCCTCACAAATGAGCGCCTCACAGGTACATCCACCGTGCATTGGGAACATTTCCCATGAATATTCATTAATAAGTACGGGAGATGTTCCCAATGCATGGTAGGATGTGCGTGTGAGGCGCTAGTGAGGCGCTGGTGTGAGGAGCAGATCCGACCTCGTTTTGGACATCCAATTTCGGACACTACTAGTGGTGGAGTTGTAGAGGCTAGTGTTAACGCAATAGCTTGGGCGCCACATAGTAGTTGTCATATATGTACGGCTAGAGATGACTCTCAAGCGTTGAAATGGGATCTTTTGTTGATTGGTCAGCTGGTGGAGGGTGGATTGGATCCAATTCTGGCTTATACATCCGAGACAGCGATTGAGCAACTGCATTGGTCATCAACTCAGCCGGATTGGGTTGCGATTGATTTCTTGACTAAGCTGTAGATACTCAGGGTTTTAAAGCTCGGATGGAGTTTGAATTATAACTTGAAAGATTGGAGATTTGTTATTGAAGATTATGGGGTTTGATTCTTTGCCCTTAATTGCTTCTTGTTATCATCTTTTACAGATACGATGTGTCTTTTTTCCCTTAGTGACGGGTTATCAATATCTCTGAAATTAGTGGTGCTAACATAGTAGCATGGGTCGGTCGGTTGTAGACTTGTAGTAACCCCTTAGTGACAGGTTATCACTATCTCTGATTTTGGGTTCTCGGATCTTCATTTTCTTGAAAAAGAAGATGATGAACAGTTTGGACTTTGTTTCATTTTTTTTTGATAAAGAAGATGATGAATAGTATGTAGACATGTGAATTTTTAAACCAAACAAATGGGCTGAATTTATATGATAGCCTCTAAAATAATATGGGCATCCATGGGCCCAAGGCCCAAGTCTACATTAATATGTATGGCCTAAGGATCCAAGTGTATTAAGTACAATTTGACACATCTCCTATTGTAATAGGGTGGTCCCATTGGCAAGACCACTAACTCCTACATAATGGTGAATGTATAGGATTTAATGCTAACCCAACACCCCATTCCCATGGGATTGGTTAGCTAAGTGAGTTGAGGTGGCGACCTTAACCCTTGGTTATAAATAGCCTTGCGTAGGAAGAAATAATGCATTTTTTCTTCCTTTTGAGAGAATCACACTGCAAGAAGCTCTCACACACCAACACTTGAAGATTGCAAACAACCACAAGCTCTTGCAACCTCCAGCAACTATAAGATCCAAAGAGAAGAAAAAAGGGAAAAGCTTCTTCGTTCTCTACAACACTTGGATTCAAGCTCTCCAAAGAAAATCAAGCCACCACAAAAGGGCCTTTCTTAAAGAAGCATCATTCACAGCCAATCAAGCGCGAAGCCCGGAGTGAAGAAATCTACACCAAATCTCCTAAAGCACCAAAATTAAGGAAATCTACATCAACACTTCAAGAAGTACGAGAAACACACCAACGGCCCTCGTCTTCACCAAATTCGACCATCAATCAGAGGTTGCTCATGTCATCGAGCGGAAATCAAAGAGAGTTAATTCTCTTGTTTGTTTTCTTTATTACAAATTTATTTTTGTAATTTGTCTTCATATTTTGTGCTAATCAAATACACGAAATTTGTGTTGACAAATTTCAATAATTTGCAATGAAAATTACATAATTTTTCAATGGTTTTCCAAAATATATCAAATGTAATAAATTTTCCTAAAATTTCCAACATATTCTAATAATTTTTAATAATTATTTAATGCATTTTAAATAAACTTTCAAATACTTTATATCTTTTAATTTCAAAAATGTTATTTTACAAAAATGTAGTTTTATGAAAATTTTATTACATTTGTGTAACTATGGGGATTTATTGACTTTTTTAAATTTGTTATTAAATATATTTTTTATTTGTTAGTTTACTAACAAAATTACACTAATTTATATTTTATTTTCAATATAAATTAATTAATAATTTCATTTTCTAACATTATAATTTTTTGTTCCCCCATTTGTATTCGGTTATTAATTATAATAATAACAATAACTAAAATTTTATACTTTTTGATAATTGTTAAATATAATTCTCAGTTTCTATAAAATGTTGTTAATGAGTTAATTAATAACAATAGTTATTAATTTTTGATAATTTACTAACCGTATTTATTAACTTTTGGTAATAACACTATTTAATACTCATTGAATATGGGTGGGATTAAATATTAACCGTATTTAACTATTTATTAATTAATATAAATATTTTAAATGGGGGAGAGGGGATATAGATTGGAGGATGCATTTTAGGAATTGATTAGGGAGTGGGGCAACATGATACTTTTCTATTGGTTTAAATGAGATACCTTAGGAGAGAGATTATAGGAATATTTTTAGGTAGTTGGGTGGCATGGTTTAATGGGAGTGGTGGGAATGGGAGAGGAGAGAAAGTTTACATTTCATAAATTTGTTTGTTCAAAAAATTAAAAATTAAAAATTAACTTTACATTTCATAAATTACAATGATGTTGTAAAAAATAAATTACAAAAATTAAATCTATGATATTAAATATTTTAGACTAACAAATATGGGAATTTTCCTACTTTCCCATATTAAAAAAATTAAATTTAAAATATAAAAATATTAATATATATTTATTAAACCAAAGCCAATCTGAAATACTAGAAAACTGACCAATACGGCTTGAGTTTGATCGGATTATTTATTAAAAAGTTAAAATATAAAACAATTATGTACTGTTATGTATTTCTATTGTTTAACTTTCGCTTAACAAAGCATAGGTCCTTGTCACCATGCCTCTCCTTACACGATTATCCCCACCGTGCGAGTCGGTGGGTTTTCGTTAATGGTCAATCAGTTTCAAGTGACAAACTACGAACTTGACCAGATTGATTTGGTTGGTGAAACAACCTGCAACTGAACTGAACCAGTCATTGAACACTCCTAATTTCAACTAAATTTATAGTCTAATCTCTAATAAATAGCAATAGTTTAATCTCCAACAATTATCGAAAATTTATAGCAAATGTACACAATCATTGAAAGTAAGTTATAATGAAAATATAATAGATATATAATAAAAATACAATAATTACAAAAATATAATAAATACTAAAAATTACTAAATTACTCAATAAATTGTGTAATCTTAAATAATAGTTTAATGTCTAATAAGTATTAATCTATAAATTATAAAAAATATATATTTACTAAAAATAAATTTATAACAAAAATACAATAAATATGATAAATTAAATTTCAAAAGTTAAATAATATTTATTTAATCTCCAATAATTATTGATAAAGTTATATTAAATAAGAAAAATAATAATACATTTATAGATAATTATTGAAAGCATATTTATAAAAAACAATAAAAAATTACAGAAAATAAAATAAATATTAATTATAGTATATGTAAATATATAATGAATATACACTATTATTGTAAAATTATTACTAATAAATATAATTTTGTTGATAGTTATTTTCTATAATTATTAATTGATATAAGTGAAATTAGTTATTTACAATATTATTTAGTTATTGAAATAATATTGTTATTTAAATTCGTAAAATATTAATTACTTATTGAATTTAATAATCCATAAAGTTAGAATTGTACTATTATTATGTAATTCATTATTTAATTTTGTAAAATATTAAATTATTATTAATATGAATATATGAATTCTATTATAATTATTTTTCTACTTTTAAGAATTTTTTTATAAATTTATTACATAATTTCATTATTTTAACTATTTAAAATTTTGTCATGTTAAATATTTAAGTAATATGTAAAATATTTAAAAATTTTCATTATTTGATTTTTTTATTTTAATATTATTACGAATTATTAAATATTTGTGATATTATTTAGCTATTTTTAATGTTTTTATTTAAGATTTTTAGTTATTGAAATGTTTAAATAATGTTTACTTTTTTAATGTTAAATTTTTATTATTTGAATAACACTTAAATTGATTAATTCATAAAATTATAATTTATATTGTTACTACGTAATTTCTTGATGATCAATTTTGTAAAAATATTGAATTATTAATAATATAAATATTATTAAATCTATTATTTTTTTGTGTTTTGAATAAATATTTTAAATTTAGTATATAATTTCGTTATAACATTTAAATAGTTATGAATTTTTTTAATTGAAACTCGAGGTGGCAACTAGTCGAGCTTTTCACGAGCTACTAAAGCTTAGCTCGACTCGGTTTCAATCGAGCTCGAGCCCAATTTAGTGGATCGATTATTAAATGAGCCGAGCTCGACCCTACTAGAGCTCGACTTGTGAGGCTCGCGAGCAGGCTCGAATATATATATATATATATATATAATAAATATAATAGAATTATTGAAAATAAGATATAATAAAAATATTATAATTATTAGTGATTATAATTCTTAAATTTTAAATATAAAATAATTATTTATGTATAATTTTTTTTTTTATAAAATATAAAATGAGCTAAGCTTGAGATTATGAACTTTTGACTTGAGCTGAACTCGAGCTCAAAATTCTGGCTCGAATTGAGCTCGAGCTCGAGTTCGAGCCTTGTACAATAGTCTCGAGTCGAGCTCGAGCCTGGTACTATTCAGCTCGGCTCAGCTCCAATGCACCCCTAATTGAAACTTTCTTTAAATAGATATAGATGAAAAGTGGGGGAGAGGATAAATAGGAATTAGAGATAGCTTAGGAGAAAATCTCTCTACTAAATTAGAGATAATTTAATAAATAAATAGGAATTAGAGATAATTTAGGAGATAAATAGGAATTAGAGATAATTTAAGAGGAAGTGGGGGAAAGTGGTGCCACTTGGCTAAATATTAGAAAAGCCAATCTCTCTTTCTTTATGGTTGTTAGAAAAAGTTAAGCATATATGATTTCCTTATTAGTTAATGGATAATTATGTAGAATTACAAAGATATAAAATTCAAAAAAATAGAAAATTAAGAAAGGAGGGTTTGAAGCAAGGAGAAGTATGGTGACATGGACAGATCAATTTAAATATATATATGTATAGAATCTTAAAAATAATTATAGCAAAGCATAAATAAACCATATAATGGTAATGCCGGGTTTTTTTTGGTAGAAGTAATGCCAGGTTTAAATACATGTAATCATAAATGAAGCCATGGCATAAAAAATAATTGATTATAATGAATGAATAATTTAATCATCGATTTTCCTTTATTATTATTATACTCCTGCATCACACGGTTCAGCGGACCCGTGCTATGCACGGGTTGTTACAGTAACCATCCATGCATGACACACCTACATGAATCCATCAGACCCGTGTTGTGCACAGGTGGATCTATGACGGTCCATGCATCACACGGTTCAGCGGACCCATGCCATGCACGGGTTGTCACAGTAACGATCCGTGCATCACACGGTTCAGCTAATTCGTGTCATGCACGGGTTGTCATAGTAACAATCCGTGAATCACACGGATCCACCAGACCCGTATTGGGCACGGGTGGATCTATGATGACCCGTGCATCACACCGTTCAGCGGACCTGTATCATGCATGGGTTGTCACAGTAATGACCCGTGCATCACACAGGTCCATTGGACCCATACCTTACACAAACAAATCTGTGACGACCCGTCTTTTCGCATTTAGGTCTATGGAAATCGGGTCATTGCAGACCTGTTTTGATCGTCTTCTTCACCCGGATGATCAAAATGGGTCCTGCGTCAACCTTATTACTTTACAACATTTTTACTCGTTGTTTTGCTTTCTTTTTTAAAAATATCCGTGTTCCAGTAGTTTATAGTACCAGATGTTTGGAAATGTTTGAAAGTTGGAGCAAAACGTGAAGCACTGAAACAGTTACAGTCGGTACAACAGAAGCGTTTTGAAGCTAGAGGAGCTGTTGAAACCTCTATTAAGCCCTAAGAGAAAATGGTGCCCAAGAGAAAAGAAAAACGTCTCTATGTCTGAAAAGAGACAATGGTGCTTGAGAGAAAAAAAAGTCTCTATGTCTGAAAAAAAAAAACTATTAAATACCTGAGATGGTTTTGGTGTGAGTAAGAGTGGCTATGAGGAAGAAATCTGTTCTGCAAGAGAAGATTGAGAAGAAAGAGTGGGAGGGTTGTGTGAGGTTCTGAGGGTTCTGAAGAATGGGAACACAATGTTTGGTCTTGATAGGTTTTGAGTAAGAGTTGCTGAGACGTTTGGTTTCCAAGTCTCATTTAATTAAAAAAAAGGGAAAAAAACTAAAAAAAAATGAGAATGCAGCAAAGTGCATTCTCAAACTCATGAGAATGGTGGTTGAGTGTATATATATATAAAGAGAGAGAGAGAGATTGCATATGAAACTATTTTTTGGTTTTGCTGTTTATCAAATAAATATTAAAAAATTGAAACATTTTGATTTATGTGAATGAGACATTTGGAGAAATGTTAAATTCTTATTTTTTCCGATGCTCTAATATTTTTTGAAATGGAATGCTTATATGGCATATTTTTTATGGGGTGTTGACAAGGTTTTTAAAACCGATCTGGAGAACGAACCAGTTAGGGGTCCGGTTTCCAGGTCGAACGGTCTGATTGATTGAACCGAATAATTGGCCCGTTCTGACAAAACATAAAAAAAATTCAAACAAATAAAAAATGTTCAAAACCGTTTGGTTCAACCGCCTGGGGCAATGGTTTGCTAACCAAATCAACATTTTTTTGCAAATATCCGGTTTTGGGGAAAAACGGAACTGGTCACTTGACCGGTTCCCGATTTTTCCAGCCCTACCGTCCAATCCGGTCCGGTTTTGAAAACCATAGGTGCTAATATGAGGTAGAAAGTAAAAAACGTTTAAAGTAAGGCCCAACCATACAAGAAAAATAAGAAACGTTTAAAATAAAATTGTACAAATAAACGTTTAAAGCAATAAATGGCCCATCTATAAACACCCACATAATTAAACATATACATAGTCAAAGAATCTGGTTTCATTCAATCTGAACCCATATCAATGTAGTTCCGATCCAAATCCAACCCCACCCAATTAAGTGCCTTGAACACTAAACCAGACACAAACCGTTCCCATAATCCCATTGCATTGCGCCTATAATCAATTTATCCTATATAATAGGGACTAGTAGGACTTGAGCAATGCATGACTTTATTTATAAACAAAATTGGGGATAGAGCTGCTCTATGACATTTCCAATTAAGTGATGTTCATCTAGGTTCAATTCAAGTATTATTTTTTGGTTCTCTAAAAAAACTATTATTTTTTGGGTTATGTTTATTTCATTCAATCACAATCTAAGTTGTGATTTAGTGAGAGTGGTTAATTTCCAATCCTCTAGATAAATTTGCATGCTTTTGTACCTTAATTCTAATTTTTATTGATTTACTACTACTACAATTGTTGTTGTTGTTGTTGTTATAAAGAAACATCTTAATAAGAATCCTATAAACCACCGTTGTGTTTTGACTCTAACAATGGCCTCCAATAATTTATTTTGACAAGTAACTTTCAAAGAATAATTCTCCTTACTCTTCTTGTACAAAGTAAGGCAAAAAGGTTGAAGTGAAGTAAAATTAATGCATTACATCAACATTTTTTCTTTAGAATGATCATAAAAGGAAAGCATTTGGACATTTTCTCAAAATAATAAGGATGGTTTTTGTTAACGTCAAAACACTAGGGGGTTTCGCATGATTGTTAGAAAATCCTAGGAGGTTTTTATAATTTTCCTTATTATTAAATGGAATTTAAATTGATTTTAAGATAATTAAACTATATTTAAAATTAATATTTTATATTAATTTTTTAAATTAGTAAAAACTAAATTTAATTAAGTATATTAAATTTAAATTCCTTATGAAATTTAATTAACTATATTAAGTTTTTATTTTTCAGTAGAACCTAAGTTTTTATTAGTTTTATATTAATTTTAAATTGAAATTGGTTTTTAATTTATCTCATTCCATTTATTAATTAAGTTATTTTTATTATGTTAATAAAAATGATCAATAACAACAATTAATAACTACTTTTATTTTATTCAAGTAACTTACTAAATTATTTTAGTTAATTAATTTTTATTATTTTCAAATGGAATATAAATGGAGTATAATTTTAAATGGAAGTAGATTATTAAGCATACTAATATATGATTGAACATCTCAATTTCAATAAAATTAATCTATACTAATAACTACAATTTAATGTAAATATGCCCAATCTATTCTATACTACCTATAAAAAAGCGAATTCCCCTTTCTTTTGGAATTTTCATTGGATGTTTTCTACCCCTCTTGTCTTAGCACACAACGGGCATAAAGAAGGCATATATGTTCTTTACTCTCACTTCAGAAATTGTCCACTCATAACTATTTAGAAACTACCCATGAAATATAAATAGTTTTGTCTTAAAGATACTTTCAAGTGCAAATGCACTATACGTTTACTGGTATATATGAAGTTATAGTTAAATTGAAATGGATATAGATATAGATAAAATTAATGAATTTTGTAAAATTTAATGGAGTAATGGAGATGAGAGAGAATTAGTGATATTAGTTATTGAAGGAAAGAGTTAATGGCATAATTAAAGAGTTAAAAGAGTTAATGAGAGAGAGAGAGTTAATGAAAGTTAATGAGAGTGTTAAAAGTCTTAAAGGTGATGGTCAATACGAATTATTTTGTTTAATTTTAAAATTAAAAAATTCAAAAGAATAAAGAAAAAGACAAATGCTTTTGAGAAACCATAGAAAAGATAAGCGACTCTGAGAAGAAACCATAAAGTAGGGAAGTGCCAACTTGGCACATTATATTAGCTTCCCTGGAAAGAAACAATGTAACCATGGTAACAAACTAACAATACAAACTAGTCTTCTAAAGCAACTCTTAAACAACTTATAAACCACAAGTATGGAAGCAACCAACTTTTGTGCCACACTAAGAAGGATCTAATCAACTTGATGTTAGAATTAAAAGCAAGGTTTTTAAAATTGATCCGGACAACTAACCGGTTAGGGTTCTGGTTCTTGGGTCCAACGGTCCGATCGTTCAAAAAAAAATGGTGAAAATCGTTGAACAGTTCAATTACCCGGGTCAGCGGTTTGTTGATCAAATCAATGTTTGGCAAAAATCCAGTTTTGGGGAAAAACGGAACCAGTCACATGATCGGTTCCCTGTTTTTCCGGTCTAACCATCCAAACCGGTTCGATTTTGAAAACATGATTAAAAGCACTCAGCCGTTATGGTCTTGCAAATGGCCATTTAATGGCTGAAGTGAAACGACTGCCATTCACACACATCTTGAGTCGTTACCTTGATGGGATAGTAACAACTCATGGAGGGTTCTATATATAGGGGTCACCAATCCCGTGCTCATCATCTGAAGATCTGCAAGCTTCCCCATCGAGCTAGAGAGCAAGAGAAACGGGATTGAATCAACCCCAACTATTGTTTCAAGCCGCAAGAAAAGGCAACAATGGCGTTTTGGATTCCTCTAGTTCAGGTAAGATGAAGTTCGCTTTTCCTCATATACTTGATGCAAGATCCTCTATAATATTTATAATTGGTATCAGAGCCAAGGTTGTTCAACTGTCGTGTGAAGAAAAAAAAATCAGATTTAAACTTTCCAACAATATTGCCGAATTCTGGCGATGTAACCATAAAGGGATGGTCATTTTTTGGTCTTCGTCCATTTTCGACTATTTTTCAGCCGAATGGTAGTCTGAGATGGCTGTTACAGAGCAGTAGAGATTCTTCTATTATTCGGGTTATTTAGACCCGAAACGGGCGAAGAAGACAACGGGTTCGAGGGTTAACCCGCACTCAGACAGCCTCACCTATTTTGTGATGCCATGTCCCGACGGTTTCATTGGTTTGTATGGTGTTTAAGTGATTAGTAATTACCCATTAACAAGTTGCATTGTGTTACATTAAAATGGTGATTGACCCAAAGATGGGTCATTATTTTGTGCAAACCAATGGGATAAGATGTTTGATATGAATGACTTAAATAACAAGGATTTAAACCCAAAGGTGTAAACTCTTGGAAATTTATGATGTTTGTATTGATCAGTAGGGTCACTCTTGGTTTTGTCTAATTGATATTATGCATCTTATTGCATGATTTTAACTTAACATGCATAAGGAATTGAGATGCAATGTAGTGAGCATGTTTTCCTTTTCTTTTCAACCTTGAATATTGCTACAATTCTTAGCTATTTGTCTGGTATTGAAACTTTGAATGGTTCAAGCTTCTCTGATTGCAAAGAACAAATACAGATAGTCATGGCCATTCTCATGATCGATTTTGTCCTTTTAGAGGACAAACCTCCAAAGCCCACTGATCAAAGCACAAAAGAGGAAAAAGAGAAACATAAAGATTGGATGAGAGTCAACCGTATTTGCTTGATGGTAATGAAATGGATAATTTTAAAGAATATTAGAGGTAGTATCCCAGATGAGACAGTTAGTAAAAAATATATGACTAGGGTTTAGGTAGACTCCACTAAAGCGATTGGTAGTTTCTTAATGACACAATTAATAAATTCGAAATATGAGGGTATGGGAAATGTAAGAGAACACATACTTCACATGGTTGATTTTACTACCAAAATGAAAAGCATAGAGATGAATGTAGATGATCGATTCCTTGTCCAATTTATTTTGAATTCTCACATCCCAATTCGATCAATTGAAAGTCACATATAAAACTCAAAAGGAAAAGTGGAACCTTAGTGAGTTGATCTCCATGTGTGTATAGGAAGAGGAGAGGCTGAAGAAAATTAGAGTTGATAGTGTGAGTCTTGCTATATAGACACCCCAAGGGCCAAATAAGAAGAATTTTTACAAAGGCAAAAGGAATTTCGGAAAGTTCAAGAAATTTAGGGTGTACAACTCTCAAGGGCAGAAAGGAGGGAATAGTGGAATCCGATGTTTTTACTACAAGAAGATGGGCCGCATGAAGAAAGATCATTTAAAGTTCAAAAAGAACATGGAGAAGAAAGGTACCTTGCTAACTTATGTAGTTTATGAGTCTAATCTTGTTGATATATCTTCTAATACTTGGTGGATTGATATTGGGGCAACCTTATATGTTTCAAATACTATGTAAGGTTTTCTTAATGATGGGGAATGGTGTCAAAGCTCGAGTTGAAACAGTTGGAGTCTATAAATTGATTTTAGGCACTAGTTTTGTTTTAGACTTAGAAGATGTTATTTATGTATACCTAGTATGAAGAGAAACCTTTTGTCAATTGCAAAATTGGATGCTCTTGGTTTTAAGTTTAACTTTAGAAATAGTGCTTTTAGTTTAATTTCTCAATCTCATGTTGTTGGTATTAGGACATTATGTGATGGATTATATAAATTGAATCTTCATACTGCATATGCTTCATCTCTTTTATCAATGGATGCATATAATGTTATCAGTACAAAGCGTTGCATTTTTAATGAAAATTCATCAATGTTATGGCATAAACGATTGGACCACATTTCCATAGAAAGAATTGAAAGATTGATAAAGGAAGGAATACTAAAGAAGTTGGATTTTATAGATTTTAGCACATGTGTAGAGTGCATTAAAGGTAAAGTCACAAAGGATAGAAAGAAGGGAGTCATGAGAAGTTCAGATCTTTTGGAATTAATTCATACTAACATTTGTGGGCCTTTTCCTATACCTGGTTGGAATGGTGAAAAATATTTTATTACTTTTGTTGGTGATTTTTCTCGTTATTGTTATATTTATTTGCTACATGAAAAGGCACAAGCTTTGAAATTCTTCAAGATTTATAAAACTGAAGTTGAGAATCAATTGAATAAAAGGATTAATGCGGTAAGATTTGATCGCAGAGGAGAATATTATGGGAAATTCAATGAATCTAAACAACATCTAGGACCTTTTTCCAAGTTTTTAGAAGGATGTCATATTATTGCATAATATACTATGCCTTGGACTCCCAAACAAAATGGAGTAGTAGAAAGAAGAAATCGCACCCTGAATGATATGGTAAGAAGTATGATATGCAATTCTACATTGCCAGAATCCCTGTGGGGAGAATTTTTAAAAACCGCTGCATATATCTTGAACCGTGTACCTAGTAAGGCATTATGCAAGACACCATTTGAATTATAGACTAGTAGAAAACTTAGTCTAAACCATTTGCTTGTTTGGGGGTATAGAGCGGAGACCAGGATATATAAACCCCAAGAGAAGAAGTTAGATCCTAGAACAGTGAGTTTCCATTTTGTAGGTTACCCTAAACGATCTAAAGGTTACTAATTTTATTGTTCATCATGCTTAACCCGAATTATAGAAAGATGGGCTTGTTGGTGATGATGTCTACTCAACACATTGGGTTTGAGGAGAGGTATACATTAGTTGTTCTAGAGTCCCAACATTATGTTTTGCCTATTCTAAATGAAGAGAATATTTATTACCAAGTAGTGGCTGATAATCATATAAGGGAAGGTTCACACTCTCCTATGGAAGTTGATGATCCTCTAGTAAAAGAAGTACCATTAAGGAGATCTCCAAAGGGGGAGAATACTACCTATTTCTGGAGATTTCATTTGTTATCTATGGGAGTGTGATTTTGATATTGGCTCTAAAAATGATCTAACCACATAAAAAGAAGCCATCAATTGTCAACAATCATCCAAATGGCTAAGTGTCATGATTGATGAGATGAAATCAATGAAGAAAAATGAAGTTTGGGATCTTGTAGAATTTTCTAATGGAGCTAAAGCATTTGGTTGCAAATGGGTGTATAAAACTAAATGAGATTCAAGTAGCAATATAAAAAGATATAAAACGCGATTGGTAGCAAGGGGTTTCACTCAAAAGGAAGGTGTTGACTATAATGAAACCTTTTCTCCTATCTCTAAGAAGGATTCCTTCAGAATTGTCATGACTCTTGTGGCTCATTTTGATCTAGAGTTACATCAAATGGACATCAAAACATCATTTCTAAATGGTTTATTACATGAAGATGTATACATGATTCAACCTAAAGGGTTTGAAGTGGAAGGCAAGAAAAACCTTGTGTGCAAACTAAAGAAATCTATTTATGACTTAAAGCAAGCATCAAGATAATGATACATAAGGTTTGATGAAGTTGTCACTTCTTTTGGTTTCAAAGAAAATGTGGTAAATGAATGCATTTATCTCAAAATTAGTGGGAGCAAGTTTATTATATTGGTCATTTATTTTGATGACATCTTGCTTGAAAGTAGTTATATGAAACTTCTTTTAGAAACTAAGCGGTTCTTAACAGATAATGTTGACATGAAATACCTAGGAGAAGCATCCTTCATCATCGGTATTTAGATACATCGTGATAGAACCAGGGGCATGTTGGGACTGTCTCAAAGAACTTATATTGATAAAGTTCTCAAAAGGTGTCGAATGGACCATTGTTCTCCTAGGGATGTTCAAATCAATGTCCAAAGACTGAGTTAGAGGTTGAAGAAATGAAAAAAGTAATGCACAAATTCTCCTATGACTTAATTATTGGAAGCCTCATGTACTCTCAAGTTTGCACCCGACCAGATATTTCCTTTATAATTAGTATACTTAGTAGATATCAAAATAGTCATGGAAAGGTTCACTATAGAGCAACAAATAAAGTTTTGAGGTATC